>NC_042618.1:451968-539468 GCF_901001135.1 Rhinatrema bivittatum | reverse complement strand
TTGAATACTGTGTACAATTCTGGTCGTCGCATCTCAAAAAAGATATAATTGTGATGGAGAAGGTACAGAGAAGGGCTACCAAAATGATAAAGGGGATGGAACAGCTCCCCTATGATGAAAAGCTGAAGAGGTTAGGGCTGTTCAGCTTGGAGAAGAGATGGCTGAGGGGGGATATGATAGAGGTGTTTAAGATCATGAGAGGTCTTGAACGAGTAGATGTGACGCAGTTTTCAGATAATAGACGGACTAGGGGGCACTCCATGAAGTTAGCAAGTAGCACATTTAAGACTAATCTGAGAAAATTATTTTTCACTCAACACACAATAAAGCTCTGGAATTTGTTGCCAGAGGATGTGGTCAGTGCAGTTAGTGTAGCTGGGTTCAAAAAAGGTTTGGATAAGTTCTTGGAGGAGAAGTCCATTACCTGCTATTAATCAAGTTTACTTAGGGAATAGCCACTGCTATTAATTGCATCAGAAGCATGGGATCTTCTTAGTGTTTGGGTAATTGCCAGGTTCTTATGGCCTGGATTAGCCTCTGTTGGAAACAGGATGCTGGGCTTGATGGACCCTTGGTCTGACCCAGCATGGCAATTTCTTATGTTCTTATGAGGGCACTTGCACTGCTGCTGTTTGTGCTGTACTTGCTCTACTAATAAATGCTGGAGAAATCCAATCCTAACAAGAATCTAAAAGAGTGGTTTGTAAACCTTTTGGGTTATGGTGCCTTTTGAGAATCTGATGAAAGAATGGACACCTTCCCCTGAAAAATACACATACACATAAAAGTTAGCATTTTCTGGTGCCTCGATCATGGACCTCCTAGGAATCTATTGGCTGCAAGTTAAGAACCCCTGTGAGAAGGGTTACACACAAAAAAATCCCAGAATACCTTAAGGGACCAGATCCTGGTCTGGGAGGAGGCCCTTGGGAAGCTGCAGGCATCTTAGGAAAGGCCCAGACCAAGAGAGACCGTAAGTTGTTCTGTTCCTTCCTTCTTTGTTTGTAAGCTGTGAAGAGATGCAGTTCCTGAATATTCAGCCAGAGCCTAGCCTGTATGCCTATCCTCTGGCCATTCTTATTACGCATGGTGTCAGTTGGGGGATTTCTAGCTGCACGTTTATTTATTTGTTTTTATATACCGACGTTCAGCCTTGGGTATCACATCGGTTTACATTATAACATTTTTGATAATGCGACAGTGGTCATATTATCGTTATATTGTAACATTGCAGCATTGTAAGATCACATTACATCTGTGGGTTGCTTTAACAGTTATAGCACTATGACATTGAATAATATATGCTATTTGGTAACTTTACATTATCGTTAAAATAGCTAATGTTAAAGAGGTGGTATGTATTTTTTTGGAAATGTCATGAGTTCTCTTGGTGTGGTAATAGTTCCGGTTGTATGGTGCTGGATCCCAGCGGGATGGGTTGATCGTTGTCAGGAAAGCCAGGTTTATTTAGGACTTCCTTGAAGTTTTGAGATGAGGGTTCCCTTCGGAGTTCTGTGTGGGGCCTGCAATTGAGAATGCGCATTCATGCATGGAGGTGAGGTGGGCCTGTTTGATGGAGGGGATTGTAAGTAGTCCGGTGTTTTTACAACGCAGGTTTCCTTCAGAGTTGCAAGGATGAAGGGTGTCCTTTAGCCAGTCAGTCTTTTCGTTGTTGAGGGATTTGTGCATGAGGGTAAGGGCTTTATATTGGAGTCCGTGGGTTATGGGGAGCCAGTGTAGGTCTTTCAGTAGGGGGGAGATGTGCGTGGAGCGCTTGCTGTTTGTGAGGGATCTGGCTGTCGCATTTTGCAGGAGCTGGAGTGGCTTGAGGGTGGAGGCTGGGAGTCCGAGGAGCATGGAGTTGCAATAGTCGAGTTTAGATAGGATGAGGGCCTGGAGTTTGAACGGTAGTCTTGAGTGAGTAGCAGGGGTTTGATTTTTTTGAGAACTTGAAGTTTGAAATAGCCCTCTTTTATTACATGCAAACTCTCGCCCAGAGACAGTGGCTGCCTGGGGAGGGATTTATAGGATAAGGAGAATAGCTCTGCCTGTAGAGAGGGAATTAATAGTATGTCAGTGTTAGGGGCGGATTGCAGCAAAATATCAGCCCGGGTTTTTTTTTCAAAAGCGGCCCAGAGTGAAGCTAACCAAATTGGTAGTGCAGAAATAATGGGAAACTTCAGTTACCCACATCAACAAAGTGCAAGAACAAAGATACAGTTCCATCCAAACTTCACAATTATTTTTATTGTAAGTTCAGGTATTTGTAATGCATTTAAGTGAGGCAACTCCAATGAAGTGAACATAAAAAATACTTGTAAAGTCCCCCGACGCGGTCCGCGTTTCGGGTGAGCTGCATCAGGAGGGACCACAGCAAAATATTATGTCTACAATAAAATAACATCAATCAAGAACGGAACAAAACAGGCTGCAAAGTAAGAAATATAACATAGAAAATTCATACCTTTAAAGTTGACATCAGGAGCGCGAATGCCCCATACCAGTGACAGCCATTTAAATGAAAAAAAGGCGCGAAAGAAAGGAGTTTCTCTCGCGAGATGCTGCAAGCGGTAAGTACACAGAACCACACATACCAGATTAATGATCAATCAATAAAATAGATGCCATTCTATTTCCTTGTTTAGACCACTGGGTGAAACTGTATCTAAAATAAAAATCCAACGCTGCTCCCTCCTGCCTAATATCCCGGCGTAGTCTCCCCCCCGATGAGGGTGTGGGACCACCTCCAGAACAAGGAAGGAGAGATCAGCGACGGAGTGGCCAGCCTGGAGCCAATGTGCCACCAGAGGCTCGTCAATTCTGCCAGATCTGATATTACAGCAGTGCTCAATAATCCTTGTCTTAGTCATACGTGAGGTTTTACCCACGTACAACAGAGGGCAGGGACACATGACCACGTACACAACTCCTCTGGTGGTGCAGTCAGTCCTAGAGAATAACTTAAACACTCGTCCAGTTTTAGGATGCACAAATGCTGTAAAAAGTTCTGTATGATGGCACATGGTGCAATGGCCACACGGGGAATGTTCCCCTCTCATGTCTAATCGCGAATCACGTTCGTACATTGTCGTGTGCACCAGCTGATCCCGTAAGTTCGTTCCTCTTTTAAAGGTGAACCTAAGAGAACCATGCATGAGATCGTTCAAAGAAAGAGCCACCCAGTGTCTTTTTATCATTTTAGCTACAGTTCTACTAACAGTAGAGAAAGGGAGAATACAATTCAGGGATGTATCATCAGAGGTTATGGGTGATGTAAAAAGCCACTCCCGGTGGGTGTATAGTGCCCGCTTAAACGCCTTCTTTATCACCCTAGACGGATATCCCCTCTCTGAAAACCGAGTGGTCAAGTTCTGAGCCTGTACCAAGAAATCTGCACGATTTGAACATAATCTGCGAAGTCTCAGAAACTGACCAGTCGGAATGTTGTCGCGGAGTGCCCTAGGATGACAGCTGTTATAGGCCAACAAGGTGTTCCGGTCTGTATCTTTCCGGAATAGTGACGTCTCAAAGTGATCACCCTTCCAACAGATAGCCACATCCAGGAAGGACACAAATGTAGAGTGGATAGTGAAGTTAAATTGAATATGCAAATTCAATGAATTTAACCAGTCAAAAAATACAAAAAACTGTATGTCTGAGCCTGTCCATATTATGAACACATCGTCTATGTAACGTAGCCATATGTGAATGAATGAAGACCATTCCGAAGAATAGATGTTAGATTCCTCATATTCATCCATATACAGGCACGCGAGGCTTGGTGCCATTGTCGCCCCCATGGCGGTCCCCTTATTCTGCTGATAGATCTGGTCTTGAAATTGAAAAAAGTTTTGCGTCAATGCAATCTCCGCCAATTGAACCAAAAAAGGGGTGGTGACCCGATGGGGAGCAGGACGAGTGTTTAAAGCCTTCTCAATAACTATCAAAGCCTCAGATTGGGGAATGTTGGAATAAAGGGAGACTACATCAAGAGTAACAAGGAATATATTTGACTGAGTTATCTCTATTCGGTCCAAGATAGACATAAAGTGGGTAGAGTCTCTTACAAAGGATCTCGAACGGGATACCAGGGGCTTAAGAAAAACGTCCACAAACTGGGATAATGGCTCTAGCAAAGAGCCTATGCCAGATACTATTGGGCGACCCGGAGGACTGGTTAGTGATTTATGGACCTTTGGAAGCATGTAAAACAAGGGCATAATGGGATGAGCAGATACCAAAAATTTAAATTCCTTATTTGTAATCATGCGTGCATCAAGGGCCATTTGAGCCAAAGATTTAATCTCAAGGAGTAGAGACGCAGTGGGATCTGAAGGCAATGGGGTATAGCACGCGGTGTCTCCTAATTGTCTAAGCGCCTCAGCCACATAGTCAGATCTATCCTGAACCACTATGCCTCCCCCCTTATCTGCTGGCTTAATCACGATAGACAAATCCTTGGCTAAATCCCCCACTGCACACGCCTCGTCCAACGTCAAATTATGCCTAATGTACTGTTTTTGGGAACAGATCAAATCAACGTCTCTACACACAAGGCGCTCAAAGGCACCTATTGATGCATCAGTGGCTCCCGGCGGAGTCCATTTCGATCTTGGATGAACCACAGACAAATCAGGGGACGGCACAGAATCTTCAAAGAATAATTTTAATTTAAGTCTCCGAAGGAACCTGTGCAAATGAACCTGCAGATCAAAGTTGTCTCCTCTCTTGGTGGGGACAAACGATAGTCCCTTCTGTAGAACTTGTAGCTCAGAACAGGAAAGCTGACGGGAGGAAAGATTGAACACGGTGTTTTCCTTTATTGCCATGGGTCTACTTGAGACCGGGGCAGACGAGCTGCACGGGTTTGTGAGTTGTTCTGAGAGGGGGTAACTCCTCGTGGTCGAAGCTGTCGTGTGTCTGACCTCGGTTGTGGGTGGCCTGAGTCTAAAAAAGACGCTGCTATAGATGAGTAATGTGAAGCAGATGAGGCCACAGCAATAGAGGGACCGTCTGATGTCTGGATCCGAGCCGTAGAGTCTGTAGGGGCAGCGGTAGCGCGACCACGACGGGATTGACCCCGGGCGCGCTGCGCACGGGACTCTTCTCCGGATGAATCGCCGGAGGACGAGCTGTCCGCAAATGTGACCTTCTTTACGGGTTTTTGTGCCTGCCATTTATACACGTATCCTGTGCTGTAGTCAGCTGCGTCCCGTTGAAATTTACTGTATTTGACTGCTTTTAAGTCAGATTTAAATTTTTTTAGATTCTCCTGGAATTCCCCCAGTTGTTGATCAAATGATTCCACAGAGCTAGAGCGTTGAATCAAATCCAGTTTTTGTGAAACTTCAGTTTGTAATGAATCATGAAGATCCCGATTGGTCTCTATAATTAAGACCATGAGATCCAAGGAACACTTGTTCAAAATCTGGTTCCAGCGATTCATAAAAGCAGTGTTATCTGTATGAAGTCGCGGCTCTTTTTGTATGCGGAGACCGCGGGGTATACGGCGTACTCTGCAGTATTCTATAAGCGTGGCTGAATGTAGTTCAGCCCGAGTCAGCCGTTTTTGGGTATTTATAAGATCAGTCCATGACACCGGGGGAGCAGCATCTGATGAATCCTCAGAAAAGAACAGTGTGTCTGTGAGAACCGCATTCACAGCATCATCCGTATAGCTGAATGTATACTCTTCTGAAGCAGCCATTAAAGCTTCAATCATGCGGAATTGTCCAGAAATCAGCAGAAGCGACCTTGCACATAAGCAAGCACTCACATCAACAAAGTGCAAGAACAAAGATACAGTTCCATCCAAACTTCACAATTATTTTTATTGTAAGTTCAGGTATTTGTAATGCATTTAAGTGAGGCAACTCCAATGAAGTGAACATAAAAAATACTTGTAAAGTCCCCCGACGCGGTCCGCGTTTCGGGTGAGCTGCATCAGGAGGGACCACAGCAAAATATTATGTCTACAATAAAATAACATCAATCAAGAACGGAACAAAACAGGCTGCAAAGTAAGAAATATAACATAGAAAATTCATACCTTTAAAGTTGACATCAGGAGCGCGAATGCCCCATACCAGTGACAGCCATTTAAATGAAAAAAAGGCGCGAAAGAAAGGAGTTTCTCTCGCGAGATGCTGCAAGCGGTAAGTACACAGAACCACACATACCAGATTAATGATCAATCAATAAAATAGATGCCATTCTATTTCCTTGTTTAGACCACTGGGTGAAACTGTATCTAAAATAAAAATCCAACGCTGCTCCCTCCTGCCTAATATCCCGGCGTAGTCTCCCCCCCGATGAGGGTGTGGGACCACCTCCAGAACAAGGAAGGAGAGATCAGCGACGGAGTGGCCAGCCTGGAGCCAATGTGCCACCAGAGGCTCGTCAATTCTGCCAGATCTGATATTACAGCAGTGCTCAATAATCCTTGTCTTAGTCATACGTGAGGTTTTACCCACGTACAACAGAGGGCAGGGACACATGACCACGTACACAACTCCTCTGGTGGTGCAGTCAGTCCTAGAGAATAACTTAAACACTCGTCCAGTTTTAGGATGCACAAATGCTGTAAAAAGTTCTGTATGATGGCACATGGTGCAATGGCCACACGGGGAATGTTCCCCTCTCATGTCTAATCGCGAATCACGTTCGTACATTGTCGTGTGCACCAGCTGATCCCGTAAGTTCGTTCCTCTTTTAAAGGTGAACCTAAGAGAACCATGCATGAGATCGTTCAAAGAAAGAGCCACCCAGTGTCTTTTTATCATTTTAGCTACAGTTCTACTAACAGTAGAGAAAGGGAGAATACAATTCAGGGATGTATCATCAGAGGTTATGGGTGATGTAAAAAGCCACTCCCGGTGGGTGTATAGTGCCCGCTTAAACGCCTTCTTTATCACCCTAGACGGATATCCCCTCTCTGAAAACCGAGTGGTCAAGTTCTGAGCCTGTACCAAGAAATCTGCACGATTTGAACATAATCTGCGAAGTCTCAGAAACTGACCAGTCGGAATGTTGTCGCGGAGTGCCCTAGGATGACAGCTGTTATAGGCCAACAAGGTGTTCCGGTCTGTATCTTTCCGGAATAGTGACGTCTCAAAGTGATCACCCTTCCAACAGATAGCCACATCCAGGAAGGACACAAATGTAGAGTGGATAGTGAAGTTAAATTGAATATGCAAATTCAATGAATTTAACCAGTCAAAAAATACAAAAAACTGTATGTCTGAGCCTGTCCATATTATGAACACATCGTCTATGTAACGTAGCCATATGTGAATGAATGAAGACCATTCCGAAGAATAGATGTTAGATTCCTCATATTCATCCATATACAGGCACGCGAGGCTTGGTGCCATTGTCGCCCCCATGGCGGTCCCCTTATTCTGCTGATAGATCTGGTCTTGAAATTGAAAAAAGTTTTGCGTCAATGCAATCTCCGCCAATTGAACCAAAAAAGGGGGTGGTGACCCGATGGGGAGCAGGACGAGTGTTTAAAGCCTTCTCAATAACTATCAAAGCCTCAGATTGGGGAATGTTGGAATAAAGGGAGACTACATCAAGAGTAACAAGGAATATATTTGACTGAGTTATCTCTATTCGGTCCAAGATAGACATAAAGTGGGTAGAGTCTCTTACAAAGGATCTCGAACGGGATACCAGGGGCTTAAGAAAAACGTCCACAAACTGGGATAATGGCTCTAGCAAAGAGCCTATGCCAGATACTATTGGGCGACCCGGAGGACTGGTTAGTGATTTATGGACCTTTGGAAGCATGTAAAACAAGGGCATAATGGGATGAGCAGATACCAAAAATTTAAATTCCTTATTTGTAATCATGCGTGCATCAAGGGCCATTTGGGCCAAAGATTTAATCTCAAGGAGTAGAGACGCAGTGGGATCTGAAGGCAATGGGGTATAGCACGCGGTGTCTCCTAATTGTCTAAGCGCCTCAGCCACATAGTCAGATCTATCCTGAACCACTATGCCTCCCCCCTTATCTGCTGGCTTAATCACGATAGACAAATCCTTGGCTAAATCCCCCACTGCACACGCCTCGTCCAACGTCAAATTATGCCTAATGTACTGTTTTTGGGAACAGATCAAATCAACGTCTCTATACACAAGGCGCTCAAAGGCACCTATTGATGCATCAGTGGCTCCCGGCGGAGTCCATTTCGATCTTGGATGAACCACAGACAAATCAGGGGACGGCACAGAATCTTCAAAGAATAATTTTAATTTAAGTCTCCGAAGGAACCTGTGCAAATGAACCTGCAGATCAAAGTTGTCTCCTCTCTTGGTGGGGACAAACGATAGTCCCTTCTGTAGAACTTGTAGCTCAGAACAGGAAAGCTGACGGGAGGAAAGATTGAACACGGTGTTTTCCTTTATTGCCATGGGTCTACTTGAGACCGGGGCAGACGAGCTGCACGGGTTTGTGAGTTGTTCTGAGAGGGGGTAACTCCTCGTGGTCGAAGCTGTCGTGTGTCTGACCTCGGTTGTGGGTGGCCTGAGTCTAAAAAAGACGCTGCTATAGATGAGTAATGTGAAGCAGATGAGGCCACAGCAATAGAGGGACCGTCTGATGTCTGGATCCGAGCCGTAGAGTCTGTAGGGGCAGCGGTAGCGCGACCACGACGGGATTGACCCCGGGCGCGCTGCGCACGGGACTCTTCTCCGGATGAATCGCCGGAGGACGAGCTGTCCGCAAATGTGACCTTCTTTACGGGTTTTTGTGCCTGCCATTTATACACGTATCCTGTGCTGTAGTCAGCTGCGTCCCGTTGAAATTTACTGTATTTGACTGCTTTTAAGTCAGATTTAAATTTTTTTAGATTCTCCTGGAATTCCCCCAGTTGTTGATCAAATGATTCCACAGAGCTAGAGCGTTGAATCAAATCCAGTTTTTGTGAAACTTCAGTTTGTAATGAATCATGAAGATCCCGATTGGTCTCTATAATTAAGACCATGAGATCCAAGGAACACTTGTTCAAAATCTGGTTCCAGCGATTCATAAAAGCAGTGTTATCTGTATGAAGTCGCGGCTCTTTTTGTATGCGGAGACCGCGGGGTATACGGCGTACTCTGCAGTATTCTATAAGCGTGGCTGAATGTAGTTCAGCCCGAGTCAGCCGTTTTTGGGTATTTATAAGATCAGTCCATGACACCGGGGGAGCAGCATCTGATGAATCCTCAGAAAAGAACAGTGTGTCTGTGAGAACCGCATTCACAGCATCATCCGTATAGCTGAATGTATACTCTTCTGAAGCAGCCATTAAAGCTTCAATCATGCGGAATTGTCCAGAAATCAGCAGAAGCGACCTTGCACATAAGCAAGCACTCACATCAACAAAGTGCAAGAACAAAGATACAGTTCCATCCAAACTTCACAATTATTTTTATTGTAAGTTCAGGTATTTGTAATGCATTTAAGTGAGGCAACTCCAATGAAGTGAACATAAAAAATACTTGTAAAGTCCCCCGACGCGGTCCGCGTTTCGGGTGAGCTGCATCAGGAGGGACCACAGCAAAATATTATGTCTACAATAAAATAACATCAATCAAGAACGGAACAAAACAGGCTGCAAAGTAAGAAATATAACATAGAAAATTCATACCTTTAAAGTTGACATCAGGAGCGCGAATGCCCCATACCAGTGACAGCCATTTAAATGAAAAAAAGGCGCGAAAGAAAGGAGTTTCTCTCGCGAGATGCTGCAAGCGGTAAGTACACAGAACCACACATACCAGATTAATGATCAATCAATAAAATAGATGCCATTCTATTTCCTTGTTTAGACCACTGGGTGAAACTGTATCTAAAATAAAAATCCAACGCTGCTCCCTCCTGCCTAATATCCCGGCGTAGTCTCCCCCCCGATGAGGGTGTGGGACCACCTCCAGAACAAGGAAGGAGAGATCAGCGACGGAGTGGCCAGCCTGGAGCCAATGTGCCACCAGAGGCTCGTCAATTCTGCCAGATCTGATATTACAGCAGTGCTCAATAATCCTTGTCTTAGTCATACGTGAGGTTTTACCCACGTACAACAGAGGGCAGGGACACATGACCACGTACACAACTCCTCTGGTGGTGCAGTCAGTCCTAGAGAATAACTTAAACACTCGTCCGGACGAGAGAATAACTTAAACACTCGTCCGGACGAGTGTTTAAGTTATTCTCTAGGACTGACTGCACCACCAGAGGAGTTGGGTACGTGGTCATGTGTCCCTGCCCTCTGTTGTACGTGGGTAAAACCTCACGTATGACTAAGACAAGGATTATTGAGCACTGCTGTAATATCAGATCTGGCAGAATTGACGAGCCTCTGGTGGCACATTGGCTCCAGGCTGGCCACTCCGTCGCTGATCTCTCCTTCCTTGTTCTGGAGGTGGTCCCACACCCTCATCGGGGGGGAGACTACGCCGGGATATTAGGCAGGAGGGAGCAGCGTTGGATTTTTATTTTAGATACAGTTTCACCCAGTGGTCTAAACAAGGAAATAGAATGGCATCTATTTTATTGATTGATCATTAATCTGGTATGTGTGGTTCTGTGTACTTACCGCTTGCAGCATCTCGCGAGAGAAACTCCTTTCTTTCGCGCCTTTTTTTCATTTAAATGGCTGTCACTGGTATGGGGCATTCGCGCTCCTGATGTCAACTTTAAAGGTATGAATTTTCTATGTTATATTTCTTACTTTGCAGCCTGTTTTGTTCCGTTCTTGATTGATGTTATTTTATTGTAGACATAATATTTTGCTGTGGTCCCTCCTGATGCAGCTCACCCGAAACGCGGACCGCGTCGGGGGACTTTACAAGTATTTTTTATGTTCACTTCATTGGAGTTGCCTCACTTAAATGCATTACAAATACCTGAACTTACAATAAAAATAATTGTGAAGTTTGGATGGAACTGTATCTTTGTTCTTGCACTTTGTTGATGTGAGTGCTTGCTTATGTGCAAGGTCGCTTCTGCTGATTTCTGGACAAAACTTCAGTTACCCCAATATTGAATGGGTAAATGTATCAACGGGACATGCTAGAGAGATAAAGTTCCTGGATGGAATAAATGACATTTTTATGGAGCAATTGGTTCAGGAACGACCAAGAGAGGGAGCAATTTTAGATCTAATTCTCAGTAGAGAACAGGATTTGGTGAGAGAGGTAACGGTGGTGGGGCCGCCTGGCAATAGTGATCATAATATGATCAAATTTGAATTAATGACTGGAAGGGGGACAGTAAGCAAATCCACGGCTCTCGTGCTAAACTTTCAAAAGGGAAACTTTGATAAAATGAGAAAAATTGTTAGAAAAAAATTGAAAGGAGCAGCTACAAAAGTAAAAAGTGTGCAAGAGGCGTGGTCATTGTTAAAAAATACCATCCTAGAAGCACAGTCCAGATGTATTCCACACATTAAGAAAGGTGGAAAGAAGGCAAAACGATTACCGGCATGGTTAAAAGGGGAGGTGAAAGAAGCTATAATAGGATAATGCATAAACATTGGCAAGTTAAATGTAAGACATTGATAAGACAGGCTAAGAGAGAATTTGAAAAGACGTTGGCCGTAGAGGCAAAAACTCACATAAAAAACTTTTTTATATATATCCGAAGCACAAAGCCTGTGAGGGAGTCAGTTGGCCCGTTAGATGATTGAGGGGTTAAAGGGGCACTTAGAGAAGATAAGGCCATCTCCGAAAGATTAAATGATTTCTTTGCTTCGGTGTTTACTGAAGAGGATGTTGGGGAGGTACCCGTACTGGAGAAGATTTTCATGGGTAATGATTCAGATGGACTGAACCAAATCACGGTGAACCTAGAAGATGTGGTAGACCTGATTGACAAACTTAAGAGTAGTAAATCACCTGGACCGGATGGTATACACCCCAGAGTTCTGAAGGAACTAAAAAATGAAATTTCAGACCTATTAGTAAAAATTTGTAACCTATCATTAAAATCATCCTTTGTACCTGAAGACTAGAGGATAGCAAATGTAACCCCAATATTTAAAAAGGGCTCCAGGGGCGATCCGGGAAACTACAGACCGGTTAGCCTGACTTCAGTGCCAGGAAAAATAGTGGAAAGTGTTCTAAACATCAAAATCACAGAACATATAGAAAGACATGGTTTAATGAAACAAAGTGTGAGCATGGCTTTACCCAAGGCAAGTCTTGCCTCTCAAATCTCACTTTTTTGAAGGAGTTAATAAACATGTGGATAAAGGTGAACCGGTGGATTTTCAGAAGGTGTTTGACAAAGTTCCTCATGAGAGGCTTTTAGGAAAAATAAAAAGTCATGGGATAGGAGGCGATGTCCTTTCATGGATTACAAACTGGCTAAAAGACAGGAAACAGAGAGTAGGATTAAATGGACAATTTTCTCAGTGGAAGGGAGTGGGCAGTGGAGTGCCTCAGGGATCTGTATTGTGACCCTTACTTTTCAAAATATTTATAAATGATCTGGAAAGAAATACGAGAAGTGAGGTAATCAAATTTGCAGATGATACAAAACTGTTCAGAGTAGTTAAATCACAAGCAGATTGTGATAAATTGCAGGAAGACCTTGTGAGGCTGGAAAATTGGGCATCAAAATGGCAGATGAAATTTAATGTGGATAAGTGCAAGCTGATGCATATAGGGAAAAATAACCCATGCTATAGTTACACAATGTTAGGTTCCATATTAGGTGCTACAACCCAAGAAAGAGATCTAGGCGTCATAGTGGATAACACATTGAAAGTCGGCTCAGTGTGCTGCAGCAGTCAAAAAAGCAAACAGAATGTTAGGAATTATTAGAAAGGGAATGGTGAATAAAACGGAAAATGTCATAATGTCTCTGTATCGCTCCATGGTGAGACCGCACCTTGAATACTGTGTACAGTTCTGGTCGCCGCTAGAGATGTGAATCGTTTTCCATATCGTCTTAACGATAGAAATCGTGTGGCAGGAGAAGAAAATCGTGTTTGGCACGATTATTTCGTTGAAAAATCGTTAAAAATCGTTTTTTCCGATTAGTGCGCACTAACTCGAGTTAGTGCGCACTAACTCAAAATGATACAAATAGACACTTTCCAGGTCACTGAAGGTCAGTTAGGAATGAATATGTGTTCCTATTGTCTGGCTGCCCTCTTATCTATTGATGTTACCAAGGTTACCACTGAGGTGATGGTTGGGGGGGATGGGAAATGGAACTGGAAACTAACGAACACCAACAGAAAATGAAACAAAGTGTTCACACTTCCCAGGTCAGTAAAGGTCACTTAGGAATGAATATGTATGTATGTATTCCTATTGGCTGGCTGTGCTCTTATCTATTGATGTTACCAATATGGTTGGGGGGATGTGAAATGGAAACAGTTGGAAGCTTGACAAAAAAAGTAATGTAATGATCAGCACTCACGTGACTAGAACTTGTTTGTTTATTATTTTTGTTAGCAGGCACCTGAAATGCTAGTGCATGTTGAATTTGCCAATCACTGTGCATTTTAGAAAGGTGGTCCTGGCTGGAACTGTACACAGTTCAAATATATGTAATTGATTGTTGGTAAGTGTATTTTTTAAGTAGCCACACTGGCACCAGTATGTTTACTTTTCCTCCTACTTAACTCACTAGCTCAGCTTTGTAAGAAGGGCTTCTCTGCTTGAGTGAGGGTCAGGCAGCTCCCTCCTGTCTGTGAAGCCAGCCTCTCACTAGTAATGCAGGGAGGGAGCTGTCTCAGACTTCACCATCCTCCCCCCCCCCCCTCACCCACACACCATTCACTAGCTGGGACATGGGGGAAGTCAGGAGTGAGGGTCAGGCAGCTCCCCCCTGTCTGTGAAGCCAGCCTCTCACTAGTAATGCAGGGAGGGAGCTGTCTCAGACTTCACCATCCTCCCCCCCCCCCCCTCACCCACACACCATTCACTAGCTGGGACATGGGGGAAGTCAGGAGTGAGGGTCAGGCAGCTCCCCCCTGTCTGTGAAGCCAGCCTCTCACTAGTAATGCAGGGAGGGAGCTGTCTCAGACTTCACCATCCTCCCCCCCCCCCTCACCCACACACCATTCACTAGCTGGGACATGGGGGAAGTCAGGAGTGAGGGTCAGGCAGCTCCCCCCTGTCTGTGAAGCCAGCCTCTCACTAGTAATGCAGGGAGGGAGCTGTCTCAGACTTCACCATCCTCCCCCCCCCCCTCACCCACACACCATTCACTAGCTGGGACATGGGGGAAGTCAGGAGTGAGGGTCAGGCAGCTCCCCCCTGTCTGTGAAGCCAGCCTCTCACTAGTAATGCAGGGAGGGAGCTGTCTCAGACTTCACCATCCTCCCCCCCCCCCTCACCCACACACCATTCACTAGCTGGGACATGGGGGAAGTCAGGAGTGAGGGTCAGGCAGCTCCCCCCTGTCTGTGAAGTCAGCCTCTCACTAGTAATGCAGGGAGGGAGCTGTCTCAGACTTCACCATCCTCCCCCCCCCTCACCCACACACCATTCACTAGCTGGGACATGGGGGAAGTCAGGAGTGAGGGTCAGGCAGCTCCCCCCTGTCTGTGAAGCCAGCCTCTCACTAGTAATGCAGGGAGGGAGCTGTCTCAGACTTCACCATCCTCCTCCCCCCCCCCTCACCCACACACCATTCACTAGCTGGGACATGGGGGAAGTCAGGAGTGAGGGTCAGGCAGCTCCCCCCTGTCTGTGAAGCCAGCCTCTCACTAGTAATGCAGGGAGGGAGCTGTCTCAGACTTCACCATCCTCCCCCCCCCCTCACCCACACACCATTCACTAGCTGGGACATGGGGGAAGTCAGGAGTGAGGGTCAGGCAGCTCCCCCCTGTCTGTGAAGCCAGCCTCTCACTAGTAATGCAGGGAGGGAGCTGTCTCAGACTTCACCATCCTCCCCCCCCCCCCCCTCACCCACACACCATTCACTAGCTGGGACATGGGGGAAGTCAGGAGTGAGGGTCAGGCAGCTCCCCCCTGTCTGTGAAGCCAGCCTCTCACTAGTAATGCAGGGAGGGAGCTGTCTCAGACTTCACCATCCTCCCCCCCCCCTCACCCACACACCATTCACTAGCTGGGACATGGGGGAAGTCAGGAGTGAGGGTCAGGCAGCTCCCCCCTGTCTGTGAAGCCAGCCTCTCACTAGTAATGCAGGGAGGGATCTGTCTCAGACTTCACCATCCTCCCCCCCCCCCCCCCCCCACCCACACACCATTCACTAGCTGGGACATGGGGGAAGTCAGGAGTGAGGGTCAGGCAGCTCCCCCCTGTCTGTGAAGCCAGCCTCTCACTAGTAATGCAGGGAGGGATCTGTCTCAGACTTCACCATCCTCCCCCCCCCCTCACCCACACACCATTCACTAGCTGGGACATGGGGGAAGTCAGGAGTGAGGGTCAGGCAGCTCCCCCCTGTCTGTGAAGCCAGCCTCTCACTAGTAATGCAGGGAGGGAGCAGTCTCAGACTTCACCATCCTCCCCCCCCCCCTCACCCACACACCATTCACTAGCTGGGACATGGGGGAAGTCAGGAGTGAGGGTCAGGCAGCTCCCCCCTGTCTGTGAAGCCAGCCTCTCACTAGTAATGCAGGGAGGGAGCTGTCTCAGACTTCACCATCCTCCCCCCCCCTCACCCACACACCATTCACTAGCTGGGACATGGGGGAAGTCAGGAGTGAGGGTCAGGCAGCTCCCCCCTGTCTGTGAAGCCAGCCTCTCACTAGTAATGCAGGGAGGGAGCTGTCTCAGACTTCACCATCCTCCCCCCCCCCCCCCTCACCCACACACCATTCACTAGCTGGGACATGGGGGAAGTCAGGAGTGAGGGTCAGGCAGCTCCCACCTGTCTGTGAAGCCAGCCTCTCACTAGTAATGCAGGGAGGGAGCTGTCTCAGACTTCACCATCCTCCCCCCCCCCTCACCCACACACCATTCACTAGCTGTTACATGGGGGAAGTCAGGAGTGAGGATCAGGCAGCTCCCCCCTGTCTGTGAAGCCAGCCTCTCACTAGTAATGCAGGGAGGGAGCTGTCTCAGACTTCACCATCCTCCCCCCCCCTCACCCACACACCATTCACTAGCTGGGACATGGGGGAAGTCAGGAGTGAGGGTCAGGCAGCTCCCCCCTGTCTGTGAAGCCAGCCTCTCACTAGTAATGCAGGGAGGGAGCTGTCTCAGACTGGTATCAGGGTTAGGGCACTGTGTGCAGGAAGATCACAACACTCCTGGTATTAATAGGGATAGGGCACTGTAAGAGATGACTGTAGTAGATTGAATAAAGATCTGATGTTTCTGCTCTCCTCACACCAAACAAAAACAACACACAAGCAGAGAAGCCCTTCTTACAAAGCTGAGCTAGTGAGTTAAGTAGGAGGAAAAGTAAACATACTGGTGCCAGTGTGGCTACTTAAAAAATACACTTACCAACAATCAATTACATATATTTGAACTGTGTACAGTTCCAGCCAGGACCACCTTTCTAAAATGCACAGTGATTGGCAAATTCAACATGCACTAGCATTTCAGGTGTCTGCTAACAAAAATAATAAACAAACAAGTTCTAGTCACGTGAGTGCTGATCATTACATTACTTTTTTGTCAAGCTTCCAACTGTTTCCATTTCACATCCCCCCAACCATTACCTCAGTGTTAGCCTTGGTAACATCAATAGATAAGAGCACAGCCAGCCAATAGGAATACATACATACATATTCATTCCTAAGTGACCTTTACTGACCTGGGAAGTGTGAACACTTTGTTTCATTTTCTGTTGGTGTTCGTTAGTTTCCAGTTCCATTTCCCATCCCCCCAACCATCACCTCAGTGGTAACCTTGGTAACATCAATAGATAAGAGGGCAGCCAGCCAATAGGAACACATATTCATTCCTAACTGACCTTCAGTGACCTGGAAAGTGTTTATTTGTATCATTTTCAGTTAGTGCGCACTAAATCGAGTTAGTGCGCACTAACGGGGAGTTAGTGCGCACTAACTCGATTTAGTGCGCACTAACACGATTTAACGATTTTTAACGATAAATCATTAGAATTTCTATTGTATCGTGTTCTATAACGATTTAAGATGATATTAACATTATCGGACGATAATTTTAATCGTTGAAAAACGATTCACATCCCTAGTCGCCGCATCTCAAAAAAGATATATTTCCGATGGAGAAGGTGCAGAGAAAGGCTACCAAAATGACAAGGAGAATGGAACAGCTCCCCTATGAGGAAAGACTAAAGAGGTTAGGACTTTTCAGCTTGGAGAAGAGACGGCTGAGGGGGGATATGATAGAGGTGTTTAAAATCATGAGAGGTCTAGAACGGGTAGATGTGAATCGGTTATTTACTCTTTCGGATAATAGAAAGACTAGGGGACACTCCATGAAGTTAGCATGGGGCACATTTAAAACTAATCGGAGAAAGTTCTTTTTCACTCAACGCACAATTAAACTCTGGAATTTGTTGCCAGAGGATGTGGTTAGTGCAGTTAGTATAGCTGTGTTTAAAAAAGGATTGGATAAGTTCTTGGAGGAGAAGTCCATTACCTGCTATTAAGTTCACTTAGAGAATAGCCACTGCCATTAGCAAAGGTAACATGGAATAGACTTAGTTTTTGGGTACTTGCCAGGTTCTTATGGCCTGGTTTGGCCTCTGTTGGAAACAGGATGTTGGGCTTGATGGACCCTTGGTCTGACCCAGTATGGCATGTTCTTATGTTCTTACCCTTGTGCACTTTCTCTGGAGCACATGCATCAACCCACCAAGTCGACTCTGAAACATGGCAGAATTAAACCCAAATATCTCCAAAATAAATTTCACATTTTTCCTAACTAATTAAGAAATAGAGCATATTCTAGACCAGCAGTGAGTAAGCAAAGCTGTAGACCCCAATTCCATCCATGCAAATCGGTTTGGGCCAACCCACAAGTCTGCTCGGCAGAATACCTCACCTTAGTCATACATGTAGAACACAGACAAACCCTCACCAAATACAAAATAAAGCGATGATAAATTTTAAATAGAAACATGCACACAAAAACTGAACTTGAAATCGCAACAAGCCAGACTCTATATGGAATGAAAAAACAAATATCATTCCTCACTAATCATCAAACAATAACATCAAGAAATATAAAACATCAAACATAATAGTAAAACCAAACTTATAAAAAGAATAAATTTTGCAAAACAACTGATAAATAGAACATCCAATAATTACAAAAATATAACATTGTTTTGTTACTTTACCAAACAACAATAAAATATTTCCAAATAGCAAACACAGCAAACATCCCCAAATAATTAAAATTAAAGCTAAACATCAAAATCACAGAACATATAGAAAGACATGGTTTAATGGAACAAAGTCAGCATGGCTTTACCCAGGGCAAGTCTTGCCTGACAAATCTGCTTCACTTTTTTGAAGGGGTTAATAAACATGTGGATAAAGGTGAACCGGTAGATATAGTATACTTGGATTTTCAGAAGGCGTTTGACAAAGTTCCTCATGAGAGGCTTTTAGGAAAAATAAAAAGTCATGGGATAGGAGGCGATGTCCATATCTGAGAACTTTAGATTCCAGTCACTGGGCGACCAGGAAGGTGGAGGATCTTCATAGGATGACGTACGAGGAGAGATTGAAGAATCTAAATATGTACACCCTGGAGGAGAGGAGGAGCAGAGGTGATATGATACAGACTTTCAGATACTTGAAAGGTTTTAATGATCCAAAAACAACGACAAACCTCTTCCGTAGGAAAATAATCAGCAGAACCAGGGGTCATGATTTGAGGCTCCAGGGAGGAAGATTCAGAACCAATGTCAGGAAGTATTTCTTCACGGAGAGGGTGGTGGATGCCTGGAATGCCCTTCCGGAGGAAGTGGTGAAGACCAGAACTGTGAAAGACTTCAAAGGGGCGTGGGATAAACACTGCGGATCCATAAAGTCAAGAGGCCGCCAATGAAGAGTGGGTGACTCGCCAGAATGATGGCTATTGACACAATACCCTTATTAAATAAACATACACATGCTTACTGTGACTCCTACATCGCTCTAAGCTTCAACAGCAAGAGGTAATGGAAAAAAGGATTTGCACTCACAAAGAGGGGAGTAGCTGGCTTGTTACGGCGGTTACTACCCCAAACCAAATATGCCTGATACTTCACTTTCAATGCATATACAGCATAGCTCTCTGCTTCAATGACAGGGGAGAAGAATAACTGATACTTCACACATCCAGCAGAGCTCTCTGCTACAACAGCAAGGGAGAAGAAAAAGGGTTCGCACTCAAAACGCGGGGAGTAGCTGGCTTGTTACGGCGGTTACTACCCCAAACCAAATGTGCCTGATACTTCACTTTCCATGCATATCCAGCATGGTTCTCTGCTGCATCGGCATGGGAGAAAGACTGATACATCACGCATTTCCAGCATAGCTCTCTGCTTCAACGGCAGGGGAAAAAAAAATTAACAAACAAACAAACAACAAACAACGGCAGGGGGAAAAATAAAACAAAAACAAAAAAACTGATGCTTCACGCATATCCTGCATAGCTTCAACAACAGGGGTGAAGAAAAAAAGGATTCGCAATCACAAAGCGAGGAGTAGCTGGCTTGTTACGGCGGTTACTACCCCAAACCAAATGTGCCTGATACTTCACTTTCAATGCATATCCAGCATGGCTCTCTGCTTCTACAGCAGGGGAGAAGTAAAAAAAAAAAAAAAAACCAACAAGAGCTGTACAACATAGTTTAGGTAAAACAAATAAGCATGGGTGTAGCTTGCTTATCGCGGCAGTTACTGCCCCTACTACCCCTAACTAATCAAGCTAGATATTTCACTTGCATGCAGCTCCATCACTGCTCTCTACATTAATGGTGGGGGTGGAAGGGGAATAGAACAAGGAGCTAAGAGTAACAGATAAGAATGAGAGAAAAAATGTGTGAGGCTTGCTGGGCAGACTGGATGGGCCATTCGGTCTTCTTCTGCCGTCATTTCTATGTTTCTATGTTTCTATGTTTCTATGTTTCTATATTAGTAAGGTGTGAGAGATATGCACAAAGTTTCTTCTCTGTCTAACACACATGTTCATTCTCATACAAACTCCCTTATATTCTCTCTCACACACATGCTCAGTAGATCACACGCTGTCTCTCATACATGCTCACTGGCTCATGTGCTCTCTCTCACTGATATGCTCACTGTGTCACACTCTCACGCTCTTGTTCACACACATGCTCACTAGCTCAATTGCTCTCTCATATACATGCGCACATAGATGTTCACTGACTCATTCTTGCTCACATACATGCTCACTGGCTCAGTCGTTCTCTTTTATACTCACACACAGGCCCATTGGCATAAACAGTCTTCTTGCTCAAACATATGCTCATTGGCTCACTCAATTTCTCTCGCTCACAAACATGCTCTGATAACCATAACAAGCCCGACTGTATTATGCAGTGCAACAATGAAAAAACAGAAACATAATCACAACTCACAAAACATCAAGCAATTCTGTTATTTGAACCTGGTTCAACTTCTCTAATTCTTTATCCCTCAGGAAATTTTCCATATGTGTAGGTAATGTAAAAATAATGTAAAGAAACCAACACATCCCACAACGATCCATTTCTAACTTTTAACAATACTTGAATCAAAAAAAAATAACAGGAGCCGTACCCGTCTCTATTGCAGTCTGGGATAAGTAGTTTCCACCTGTTTCCGGGGGGCATTGAACTACAGAATTTCCGGTGACGTAGATGAACACAGGCCTTTTAAACTGAGAGGGAATCTTTGTTTGAACGGCAGAGGCATCTAAACGCCATGTTGAGATCCTGAGAGATGTGATTTTTCGTCCCGGTAAGTTCTCATGATATTTACCATCACGGTAATTTTTTGATTCAAGTATTGTTAAAAGTTAGAAATGGATCGTTGTGGGATGTGTTGGTTTCTTTACACATATTGATACCTGAGAGTAATAACGTTGGTTTGAGTGTGTGTGTTTTTAACGTTTTACAGGATCTTTGAATATGTTGCCGGTAGTAAAGAGAATTTAGACATCTATTTCCCCTGAAGAAGACTCTGTAGAGTCGAAACATGGCCCATGTCGGGTTGGATATTGAATGACCTCATTTGGCTAAGTATTCTCTATCTATTTAAATTTTGGTAAAAAGCCAGTTTAGTAATTTCTAATAGATGCTTTACATTAAAATTGGTTGAAATTTATTAAAAATAAAAATTACAATAGTTATTTGATAAATACATCTTAGAAAGACATGAGACAATAAATGATTAAACAATTCTTGCTCATAAGGCTGACTACTGCCTGGGGCCCATTGAGGGCGAGAGACAGCAGATTAAACCTGTTTTTGAGCACACGCTGATGATATTGTCTCTAGTCTAATCTAAATTTCTTGTGGTAATAGTTGAAACACTATTTCCCTCTCTAAAGTCTGTCGCTTTCGTTTTGAATAAATAAATACCTGACATCTTTTGATTTTCCAGAGATTGTAGTGGATTTGGGTGAAGAAGGCCAAACAATCTTTATCCTCTCTCTAACATATATAGGCACTCTCTTTCTCATACACATACAGGCTCTCACAGACACAAGCAGACTCTCTCTTTCTCACACATACACATGAAGACTCTTTCTCTCTCTCATGGACACATGCAGGTACTCTCATACAAACATGTAAGCGCGCCCTCTCTCATACGCACTTGCAGGTTCTCTCTCTTTCATTCACATGCAGGCTCTCTCGCTTTCATACACACATGCAAGCTCTGTCTCTTTCATACACACATTCAGGCTTACTCTCATGTACATATTCAGGCTCTCTCTCTCTTTCATACACACATGCAGGCTCACTCTCATGTACATTTTTAGGCTCTCTTTCATACACATATGCAAGCTCACTCTCATGTACATATTCAGAATCTCTTTCATACACATATAAGAACATAAGAACATAAGAACATGCCATACTGGGTCAGACCAAGGGTCCATCAAGCCCAGCATCCTGTTTCCAACAGTGGCCAATCCAGGCCATAAGAACCTGGCAAGTACCCAAAACATAAGTCTATTCCATGTTACCATTGCTAGTAATAGCGGTGGTTATTATCTAAGTCAACTTAATTAATAGCAGGTAAAGGACTTCTCGTCCAAGAATTTATCCAATCCTTTTTTAAACATAGCAATACTAACTGCACTAACCACATCCTCTGGCAACAAATTCCAGAGTTTAATTGTGTGTTAAGTGAAAAAGAACTTTCTCCGATTAGTTTTAAATGTGCCACATGCTAACTTCATTGAGTGCCCCCTAGTCTTTCTATTATCCGAAAGAGTAAATAACTGATTCACATCTATCCGTTCTAGACCTCTCATGATTTTAAACACCTCTATCATATCCCCCCTCAGCCGTCTCTTCTCCAAGCTGAAAAGTCCTAACCTCTTTAGTCTTTCCTCATAGGGGAGCTGTTCCATTCCCCTTATCATTTTGGTAGCCCTTCTCTGTACCTTCTCTATCGCAATTATATCTTTTTTGAAATGTGGCGACCAGAATTGTACACAATATTCAAGGTGCGGTCTCACCATGGAGCGATACAGAGGCATTATGATATTTTCCGTTTTATTCACCATTCCCTTCCTAATAATTCCTAACATTCTGTTTGCTTTTTTGACTGCCGCAGCACACTGAACCGACGATTTCAATGTGTTATACACTATGAAGCCTAGATTTCTTTCTTGGGTAGCTCACTCTCATGCACATATTTAGGCTCTCTCTTTCATACACATATGCAAGCTCACTCTCATATACATATTCAGACTCTCTCTTTCATACACACATGCAGGCTCACTCTCATGCACCTATTTAGGCTCTCTCTTTCTTACACACATGAAGGCTCACTCTCATGTACATATTCAGACTCTCTCTTTCATACACACATGCAAGCTCACTCTCATATACATATTCAGACTCTCTCTGTCATACACACATGCAAGCTCACTCTCATTTACATATTCAGTCTCTCTCTGTCATACACACATGCAGGCTCACTCTCATGTACATATTCAGACTCTCTTTCATACACATGTATAGGCTCACTCTCATGTACATATTCAGACTCTCTCTTTCATACACACATGCAGGCTCACTCTCATGTACATATTCAGACTCTCTCTTTCAAACACACATGCAGGCTCACTCTCATGTACATATTTAGGCTCTCTCTTTCATACACACATGCAGGCTCACTCATGCACATATTCAGGCTCTCTCTCTCTTTCATACACACATATTTATTTATTTTATTTATTTAAGGTTTTTATATACCGGCATTCATGATAAAATCACATCATGCTGGTTTTCATTAAAACAGTGGTGCATAGAAAGAAAAAACAAACTGGAACTGTAGTGCGGAAGAAAGCAGTTACATGCAGGCTCACTCTCATGCACCTATTCAGACTCTCTCTTTCATACACACACGCAGGCTCACTCTCATGTACATATTCAGACTCTCTCTTTCATACACACATGCAGGCTCACTCTCATGTACATATTCAGACTTTCTCTTTCATACACACATGCAGGCTCACTCTCATGTACATTTTTAGGCTCTCTCTTTCATACACACACGCAGGCTCACTCTCATGTACATATTCAGACTCTCTCTTTCATACACACACGCAGGCTCACTCTCATGTACATATTCAGACTCTCTTCTTTCATACACACACGCAGGCTCACTCTCATGTACATATTCAGACTTTCTCTTTCATACACACACGCAGGCTCATTCTCATGTACATATTCAGACTCTCTCTTTCATACACACACGCAGGCTCACTCTCATGTACATATTCAGACTCTCTCTTTCATACACACACGCAGGCTCACTCTCATGTACATATTCAGACTCTCTTCTTTCATACACACACGCAGGCTCACTCTCATGTACATATTCAGACTTTCTCTTTCATACACACACGCAGGCTCATTCTCATGTACATATTCAGACTCTCTTTCATACACACACGCAGGCTCACTCTCATGTACATATTCAGACTCTCTCTTTCATACACACATGCAGGCTCACTCTCATGCATATATTCAGGCTGTCTCTTTCATACAGCCATGCTGGCACTTTCTCTCATACACACACACCCCTCTCAAGCATCTTCCTTTCTTCTGGGCCTTGGCCGAGCCCACGCTGCTCATTTACTGGTGGAGGGGAAAGTGGGAGGAAGCTGTAACTGCCAGATGCTTCCTGTTTGAAGCCTGTAGGCCTTTTTTGGGCCGAGACCTCCCTCGGACCACGTGGAGATCTCTCCCGGGTCGCGCCGACACTTCCCTCAGGCCGCGATGGGTTGGGCTTCGTCACTGCCGCACCAACCCTTCTCTTGGGCTGCGACGGGTTGGGTTCCATGGCAATCCCTCAGCAGGAGCTGAGATTACCACATGACCAGGGCGACCAGCCGACCGGGGGATATCTGATCCCCCAAAAGGCCAATCCGCCCCTGAGGCCAGGTCATAAGTATTTGGCAGATCGCATAAAGTAGACCTAATTCCTGTTACTCACTTCTAGCGAGAGCAATAGTTTTCTTTAGTCTATGTGGCTAATAATCTATTGTTTTCTCCTCCAGGAATTTGTCCAAACCTCTTTTAATTAATAAATAATTAAATAAAATTAAATAAAATTAAATAAAAAAATAGCTGCCGCCACCTGTAAATACTCTTTGCTTTGTTTTTGCCTTAACCCTCTGCATTTCTCCCTCCAAGTTGCATTCTCCTTGTTCAATGTAGTTTCTTGTTACAAGTTATATGTAAACTGATATGATGTTCCCACGAATACCGGTATATAAAAATGTTAAATAAATAAACAAATAAATAAATAATCGATCTGCGAGGTGGCAAATGTGTATGTCACTAATTTGAGAGTTTTTTAAATCCAGAATTTCCTAGCATGTAGGCAGATGGACTCAGGACCAGTGAGTTTATGCTCCCCTGCCAGCAGATGGAGATGGAGCAAGCTGATGTCACAGTATATATTCTCCTGCAGTGACCCCAGCCTGCCAGTATTCTCCATCTCCAGCAGATGGTGGATGTGCATCTCCCTATGGGGATTGCTTTGAGCTTTTTGAAAAGAGAAAATTGAAATTCTAAATACAGGAAAAAAAAGCCCCGCTCTCCTGCAGTGATGCCTAAAGATCCCTCCCCCAGTTGAGAATTCCTGAGGCGATTTCTATGGTCCCTCAGAGGTGTGACTTGGTCTGGTAACTGGGTTTCCTAGTGTGGTCTTAGCTGCTACTTCAGCTGAAAGGCAGCGGGTGCAGGAGGCTGAGCGTGGCAGTGATGGAAGAGTCCCTCTCCCCTCGCAGCCAGTGACCATCTCTGTACTCAGCTGGTAAGTGCTGAGCTCAGGTAAGGTTTAAAAAACAAAAAGGAGAAAGTTTTACCTGAATCAGAGACAGAGGGGTTTCAGGACTTCCTCCGGTCTCCGTTCTCGCCACACTGTGCCGACGTTTGTTCCCGCTCCTGTTGGGATAGGGGAGTTGGGCAGCCTGGTGAGTTGAGTGGGCTCCGGTGGGCTGGGCCCCACACTTAGGCTTTTTCCTTGCATGCCACGTGGTAGGCCATGGCGGCCATTTTTACACGCTCTTGTGTTTGTTCTGCTGCCCTCTATAGGCCATCAGTGTGCGCAGTGTGTCGGCTCTGTGCATGCATTGTCTGCTCTGTTTTGGGGCGTGCTTTTTATGCGCACAAGCTTTTTTACGTGCTTAACTTGGCACACAGGTTGTGCATGTCCCTTGCGTGCTTTGTTCTATGAGCTTATTTTTTGGATGCATTTCATTTTTGAGTGGGAGCCATTCCGACGCACGTTTACCACAGCGATGGCGCTGGTAAGCAAGAAGCCTAAGCATCTTCCCACTTGTTTTGCCTGTCATATTAGGGCTTCTCAGCCTGACCTGGCTTCTGACCTATGTCAGCACTGCTCAGACGCTCAGGGAGAGTTGTCGTTCTCGGATTTTGCTAAGCCTGGCTCTTCCCAGTCTGACAATGGGTTGGTCACGGCCTTGACTGGGGGGACGCCAGATCTTAGTTCTCCCTGGCTCCTCCACTGGCGAGGGCAGTTCTCGGGGTGAAATTATTTCAGTGCTTACAAGCCTTTCTTCAGGCGCAGACCTCCACTTTCCCCATTTCTGTCCAGTCAGACCCTCAGCCGGCGGCTCCTCCCTCTTCCAGTCCTATGCTTAAGCGCCGGGGTTCGCCTCTGCACCCTGCGAGTGTTCCTGATAGGAGTCCGAATGGCACTGATGATGAGGTTGATCCTGATTCCCTGGAAGATGGGGAAATTCCTCCAGGGATGGAACCGTATCGAACCATGTTGCGGTTCTTTCATAGAGATGAACTGCTGGCCTTGATTTCCCAGACCTTGAAACAGCTGGGTGTCCCTGGTTCGGATGCGCTGTCAGAGCCGAAGAAGAATCCCATTTTGGTTTACTTATGTAAAGCCTCTTTCTTTTCACTGTGATGGATGCCATCCAAGAATTGATTGATCTGGAATGGGACACCCCAGAGGAAAATTTTAAAGGGGGTTGGACACTGGAAGGCCTGTACCCCCTGGATCCGGCTGTGAGAGAGCGTTTGTATTTTCCCAAAGTGGATGCTCTGGTATGTGCCATGTGTAAGTGGATGGCTATCCCCGTAGAAGGAAGAGTGGTCTTGCAGGATGTGCATGATAAAAGGATTGAGGCTATTCTTAAGCCTTTGAGGAAGTGGCAATGAATTTACAGATTACTTCCTGTTGCGCCCTAGTGGTGAGATCTTGTCAGCTTCTCTCTCAGGAGGTTAATGAGTCTGGAGGGAATTCCAGAGCGGTTATGGAGCCTTTTTAGCAGATGCAGGCTGTGATTTGGTCTGGACCTCGGCCAGAGGAATGGTTTCGGTGATAGTGGCCAGACGTCAGCTGACACAGCTTCCAAAGCCAATTTTACCAAGATGCCCTTTAAAGGCTCGCTCTTGTTTGGGAATTAGTTGGAGAAACTGGCCAGTAAGTGGGGTGAGTCTCCAGGGCCTCGGTTGCTAGAGGATATGAAACAGTTACAGTGCCCCTTTGGTATGAAGGGTCATTTCCGGGTTCCAAGCGTTTTTGTCCCTACAGAGGGATGACCTTTCAATCCCCAGCAGCCTGCTCTGCTGTGGTTGGGTTCGTTGAGCCATGCCAGGAATGGCCTGTAGGGTAGCCGGGTCTGCTAGGTCTATGGCCTTAGGCACACTATTAGGAAAGTGGACACATGAGATGTGGTGTGGTTGGCACAGCCGGATGAGCGAGCGGTACTGGAACAAACCATAACAGAAAGGACCAGGACCAGGCAGAGGAGACAGACCAGAACACAGAACCACAACAGGAGGCAGGGACACCGGAACACAAGCAAACAGGAACTCGGGCAGACAATGCAGGAATAAGCAACACGCACTGAGGAGCAGGTCACTCAGGAGACCTCTTGCCAAGGCAAGGACTGCAGGACTGAATGAGCTGAAATAGCCAGAGGCAGGTGACATCATCCAAGGGCGACGCCTGCTGTTTCCAGCCTCGGCACATATAATATGCACGTACTTGAGCGCACGAGCCTAAGGCATCCACCGCCGGGTCCGTGCTGAAGGTACTTTTGTGTGCATGTCATGGCGGTGTTCTACTGTGAAGGTCGTGGGATACAAATAAGTCAGATGCTGGGAGGGAGAAGCTAGGGACTGAGGGTTCTAACAAGGACGTTGTGAGACTGGAAGACCGGGCAACCAAATGGCAGATGAAATTTAATGTGCACAAGTTCAAAGTGATGCATATAGGGAAAAGTAACTCACGATGTTAGGTTCCATATTAGGAGCTACCACCCAGGAAAAAGATCTAGGCGTCATAGTAGACAAAGCATTGAATTCATCAGTTCAGTGTGCTAGCGGCAGTCAAAAAAGCAAACAGAATGTTGGGAATTATTAGAAAGGGAAGGGTTAATAGAACGGAAAATGTCATAATGCCTCTGTATCGCTCCATGGTGAGACCGCACCTTGAATACTGTGTACAATCCTGGTCGCCACATCTCAAAAAAGATATAGTTGCACTGGAAACAATTCAGAGAAGGGTGACCAAAATGATAAAGGGGATGGAACAGCTCCCCTATGAGGAAAGGCTTAAGAGGTTAGGGCTGTTCAGCTTGGAGAAAAGACAGCTGAGAGGGATATACTAGAGCTCTATAAAATTATGAGAAGACAAGAACAGGTAAATGTGAATTTACCTGTTCTTGTCACCCCCATCCTCCAGCACCTGCATTGGTTACCGATTAAACACAGGATTCACTTTAAAAGCATCATGATGATACACAAGGCCTTATATAATATCTCTCCTCTCAATTTAACTTTTCAACTACAGCTACACACTTCCAAAAGACCGACGAGAAATGCTTATAAGAACATGCTTGTAACCCAGCCGGCGAAAACCTCCCTGAGGAAACGAGCTCTATCCACTGCGGGTCCCACACTCTGGAACTCGCTCCCACCAGATCTTCGTATAGAACCTTGCCACACTACGTTCAAAAAGAAGCTAAAGACCTGGCTTTTCGCACAAGCATTCCCGGACATCTAAGAGTCGAAAGAATACAATCTCTGTATTTTACCAAAGGATAGACTTTGAACCACCTCCCCCTGTACATAGGTTTGTACATAGTTTTCCCAGCAGCATTATCAAAACAAATTGGACATGCTAAACACATGTCGTTTCTATAGTTTCTTCCTATAATCCCTGTTATGCCCACCTCTTTATCTGTTACCTGTTTGAAGTGTTTTTCTCGTTTCAATGTAAATCGCCCTGCGAGGCGTTAGTTTCATTTCCTTGTTAACCGAGGTGATATGTATTTTATACAGGAACCCCGGTATATAAAAACTAATAAATAAATAAATAAATAAATTGGTTATTTACTCTTTCTGATAAAATAAGCACCAAGAGGCACTCCATAAAGTTAGTAAGCAGCACATTTAAAACAATGAGAGAAAATTATTTTTTACTCAATGCACTTTTCAACTCAAGGCTCCTCCCTCTCTTCTACCCTCTTCAATATATACATGCTTCCTCTCACCACCCTGCTCACCAACCTGCACATCAAGCATTTCATTTATGCTGACGATGTGCAAATCATTTTCCCATTTTCCGACTCCCTCCAAACTGCCCTACATAACTGGGAATCCTGCCTTTCCTCCATCACCCAACTTCTTAATGACATGCATCTAGCTTTAAATCCCAAAAAAACTGAACTTTTAATCATATCTAACAAGCAACCTCTTCCAGACATTCCACCTACACACTCATCCTCCTCTTTCCCCACACAGGTTCGCAATTTAGGTGTACTTATAGATAATCACCTGACTTGTAAATCATTCATTAACTCTATCATTAAGGAATGTTATTATAAGCTTCAAACAATAAAAAAACTCAGACCTCTTCTCCATTTCATGGATTTCCGTACTGTACTTCAGTCTATTATTCTATCCAAAATAGACTATTGTAACGCACTTCTCCTTGGCATCCCCGCTTCACACACCAAGCCTTTACAACTTTTACAAAATGCTGCCGCTCGTATTCTATCAAACTCCAAAAAGAAGGACCATATCACCCCCATACTCATCTCTCTACACTGGCTCCCTATACACTCCCGAATTCTTTATAAAGCACTCTCCATCATCCACAAAAGTCTGCTACACTCCAATCTCAATTGGATCAACCCTCCACTCACCCCTCGCACCTCCAACAGACCCACCCGCACAGCTCTCCTAGGAACCCTACATTCCCAACCCATTAAAGCTTTCAAACTCTCCTCCACCATAAGCAGAGCCTTCTCTCTAGCCGGTCCCACTATCTGGAACTCCTTACCTCATGACATCCGCATGGAGTCATATACACCCACTTTCAAAAAAAAAAACTAAAGACCTGGCTCTTCCAGCAAGCCTACCCTACGTCACCCCCCATCACATAAACTCCTTCCGAAATGGATAACCCCAATCCACATTTGTGAACTCGGCCTGAATATTGGATTACGAAATGCCTCTGATTTTGGTACCTTGAAATGTTATAATTTTATGTTTATAGTTATTTATATATATATATATATATATACATATATATAGGTTATAGTATGTAAATCAATACCCCCCTCCAATGTATTTCTTCCTTGGTTTTTGTTAAGGGCTATGCCCTAAAGTTAACTGTATTTATCTGTTCCTTGTAAGGGCTTCGCCCATAAAGTTCATGTTTTACTGTGAACCGATGCGATGTGCAAACGGACATCGGTATATAAGAGACATTAAATAAATAAATAAATAAATAAATAAACTCTAGAATTCATTGCCAGAGGATGTGGTTAAGGCAGTTAGCATAGCTGGGTTTAAAAAACGTTTGGACAAATTCCTGGAGGAGAAGTCCCTAAACTACTATTAATCAAATTGAATTTATGGAATAGCCACTGCATATTACTGGTATTAGTAGCATGGTATTTATTTTACTGTTTGAGTATTTGCCAGGCACTTGTATCCTAGATTGGCCACTACTGGAAACAGGATGCTGAGCTTGATGGAATCTCAGTCTGACCTTATGTTCTTAAATTCTTCAAGGCTCAGTCCAGACAATTTTTCCTTCATTCAGTCGGGATTGGATGCGTGTTTTGGATCTGAAAGATGCTTATGCACAGATTCCCATTCACCCTGCCTACTGAAATTTCCTCAGATTCATGATGAAGGAAACGTACCATGCATACAAGGTTTTCTCCTTTGGCCTTCAGCAGTCCCAAGAGTGTTCACAAAGTGCTTTACATAGTGATGGCACAACTTTGTCAGCAGAGTCTAGTGTTCCCATACATAGATGATTAGTTGGTGACAGGGCCATCTCCATCAGGCATTCGGGAGTCCCTTAAGAAGACCAAGTGGCTCCTCTATTCTCTGGGTTTCATAGCAATATAGAAACATGGGAATGATGGCAGAAAAGGACCAGTGGTCCATTTAGTCTGCTCAGCAAGATTCCCATCTACCACACTGTGCAGGTTACCCCCATGTATCAGCCAGGGCTGCTTGACGTGCCTTGCTTATGGACGTGGCCCTAGAAGCAGTCCTGTGTTTTTTTCCTTAATGTCTGCGCATCAGTACTCTAAACTATAAAAAGTCAGGACTCATGTTGGTTGTCTCTGAATCCTCTTTCTCTCCACTTCCTACCCTCCTCCTTCAAAGCAGAGAGCGATATTGCAGTTGCATCAAAAGCATCAAGGCTTCTTGGTTAAGGGTAGTAATCCATGCCTTCTGTTAAGGGGAGTAACTTCCGCTCTGTGCAGGTTACCCCCATGCTTATTAGTTCTCTAGACCATAAAAGTTGGGACCCTTGTTGGTTGCTGTCTAAATCCAAGTCCCCTTTTCCCCTGCTGCTGAAGAAGAGAGCAATGTTGGAGTTGCATCAAATGTATCAAAGCTTATTGGTTAAGGGTAGTAACTGCCGCACCAGCAAGTTACCCCCATGCACTCTTTCTTCATTTCCTTTAGGACTTGGCCATAGAAGCAGTCCTGTGCTTTCTCCCTTATGTCTGCGTATCACTGTCCCAGACCATAGAAGTTAAGGCCCTCAGTTGTCGAATGAATGCAAGTCCTCTTTTCTTCCTGCCATCTAAGCAGGGAGCAATGTTGTAGTTGCATTAAAAGCATCAAAGCGTAATGGTTAAGGGTAATAATCTCCACGCCTTCTGCTAAGGGTAGTAACCACCGTACCAGCAGGTTACCCCCACCCCCGCACGCTTATCTCGTTTCCATCCTCTAGCCTTTAGAGATCCACACTGTTTATCCCATGCCCTTTTGAAATATTTGACTGTTCTCTTCTTCACTATCTCCTCTGGAAGGGTATTCCTGGCATCCACCACCTTCTCTGTGAAGAAATATTTCTTGACGTTGGTTCTGAGTCGTCCTCCCCAGAGTTTCATTTCATGACCCCTAGTTCTATTGTTTTCTTTCCAACGGAAAAGGTTCAAAGTTTGTGCATCATTAAAACCTTTCAGGTATCTGACTGTCTGGTTCACATCTCCCCTGCACCTCTTGTCTTGAAGGGTATATATATTTAGATCCTTCAGCCTCTCCTCATAGGTCTTCTGATACAGAACTCACACCAATTTCATCACCGTTCTCTGGCCCGCCTCCATCCTGTCTCTGTCCCTTTTGAGATACAAACTCCAGCACTGAACACAGTGCTCCAGGTGAGGCCTCACCAAGGCCCTGTATAAGGGGATTATCATCTCCTTTCTCTTACTCGATATTCCTCTCTCTATGCAGCCCAGCATTCTTCTGGCTTTAGCTATCGCCGCGTCACATTGCTTCACCATCTTCAGATTCCCAGACACTGTCACCCGAAGTTCTCTCTCTTTCACCCCCATCACAAACAGCTCTTTTGGATTACCACATTCCAGCTACATGATTCTGCACTTCTTGGCATTGAATCCCAGCTGCCAAATAATTTGACTACACTTCAAGCTTTCTTAAACCAATTTTCATTCTCTCTGTTCCTTCAGGCATGTCCACTCTGTTGCAGACTTTAGTATCATCCGCAAACAGACAAACTTTACCTTCTATCCCTTCCACAATGTCCCTCACAAAGATATTGAACAGAACCGGTCCCAAAACTGATAAAACTGTGGCACTCCTTTTAACATGGCTCTCTCTTCAGAGTAGGTTCCATTTACCATTGCATGCTGTCTCATATCGGTCATCCAGTTTGTAATCTACACTACTTGGTCAAATTTGCCAAGTTAAACTTTGATTCTGTCTCAAAGAATTCAGATCATAGGTATCTGGATAGATTTGTTTCAGGAAAAAGCATTTCTCCCCATCAAAAGACTGGCATTGCTGATAGGCCTAGTAAGGTCTCTCCTGCAACAGGACCAAGTGTCACCAAGGCTGGTCATAGTCCTTTTCAGACCATGACTTCTGTGGTGCATGTGGTTATTCTGATTCATCTGCACATTTATTTATTTATTTTATTTATTTATGGTTTTTATATACCGATCTTCTTACATTATATGTAAATCAAATTGGTTTACAGAGAACAGTTGAATAAGCTTGCTTGTGGGCAATTACATATAACAAATAACTTTTTGAGTAACATATTCTATAACTTTTTTGAATAACATTTAAACATAAGAGCAAAAAATACATGACAGAACAAAGTCTTATATGTCTAAATCTTAATGTTTTAGATTGAGCTTTTCTAAATAGCATTTAAAAGAAGAAATAAATAGCCAAAAAACAATGTCTAAAATATGGTATTATGCAATATTCCTAATTCCTAATTGTACAGATGTCTTACAAGAAATTGTTAACAGTAGTCTAAGATAATTTACTTCTGCATTAGTAATTCGAAGCGAAAGTTGATAATGAGCAGGGTGGAATAGGAATGGGTAGAGTAGGGGTGAGGGGGTCAGGATGGGTGGGCGAAAAATAAGATATTAAAGGGGGGAGAGAAAAAATAGAGGGAGGGGGGATGGAGGGGTTATATAATTAGAGCGGAGAGGATGTAAAAAGAGTTCCTTGTAGCAGCTTGTTAGAAATCATGGAAATGCTTGGCTGTGGGGCCTTCAGTGGGGCCTATGAAGCCAATGGCATCAGCTCTATCATCCATTATTCCACCTAATCCCTGTGAACCCTAGGATGAGACATCTCATCTCTTCAGTGGTAGATATAGCCAGAAGTTCTAAAGATGGGTCTCTCACTGCGCATCTCACTACATCAAGTGACTGTGTCTACTTTCACCTCCACCAAAGGGTGGGGAGCGCACACCAGTGCAACATAAACCCAAGGTCAACTGAAAATCACCCACCTGAAGCTGTGCACCATCTGCTGTGCTCTAAGAGTTTTCTCTCACCTTCTTTCAAGAAAGAGAATCTTGATCCAGACAGACAACCAAGTGGCCATTGTTGCGTGTGCCAGCCATGGAAGGCCTGCAGCCAGGCCCTCTTACCCTCTGCTGCCAAATCCAGCATCTGGCTCCACGTCCCTTGCGGTGGTAGGCTGGTGGCTCTGTCCTTGGGCCAACCCCGGTGCTCCAGATACTGCGACTAGCTCCTGTGTTCCGCGGTGGGCCTCTCTGCGTGGTTCGCAGAGAGACGCCACCATTCAGCGCCACGCCCCTCCCTAGGTGCGCGCGCATCTCTATCTCTTTTAAAGGGCCCGCAGTGGGAACTTGGCCGCAGCCCTGGATGATGACGCCGCCGAAGCTCCGGTATAAAAGGCCGGGCTCAGCTCCTGTTAGTCGCCTTTGCAACAGGTCTCCATGCTGGTCATGTACTTCGTTGCCTCCGGTGATTCCTCTATGTTCCTGGTTCCTGTTTCCTTCGAGTTCCTGTTTCTGGTTGTCTTCCTCGTTCCTGTGTTCCTGCTACCAGCTTTCCTTACGGACTGATCTCCTTCTGGACACGACCTCTGCTTTGCCTGACTACGCCATTGATCTTCTCCTGGACCCGACCTCTGCTTTGCCTGACCACGCCATTGATCTTCTCGTGGAGCAGAACTCTGCTTTGCCCGACCACGCTACTGATCATCTCCTAGTCCAGACCTTCGCTTTGCCTGACTACGCTACTGATCATCTCCTAGTCCAGACTTCCGCTTTGCTTCTCTACACTACTGATCATCTCTTAGTCCTGACCTCAGCCTTGCCACAGCTCCTTGATTGCTGCCAGCCCTGACTCCAGCTTGCTTTACGATGACTCTACTGTCTACGTCTTGGACTTGGCCTTTCAGGCTTTGGCCTATTCTTGCTCGGGTGCCCCCTGTCAGGCTTTGGTTCCCATTGGCGCCCGGGTCTCCGGGACACCGCCTTGTCCAGTACAGACTCTCCAGTCCTGCTGTTGCTGCCTCTGGGCTGACCTCTCCATCTCCTCTTCAACGACGACATACGGAGGCCCACCTAACTCCAGCCGGCCCTGGTACCCAAAGGCTCAACCTGTGGGGAACGAGGGCTGGTATTGGCGAAGCTCCAGCCAGCCTCCATCAGTCAGCCCACTCCACCTGCCGACGGTGAGGACCTGTAGGATCCCTCCTAAGGGTAGCATCAACCCCACCTCAGCCCAAGGGTCCACCTCCTGTGCAACAGCCATGTTCTATAGAAACAAGCAGGGATATATGGGCTCTTATGCCCTGTACTAGGAGGCCTTCCAAATGTGGTCATGTGTAGGACATCACAATGGCTCATATCCAGGGAATCTACCTTTTGGGAATCCAGAATACTTTAGAGGGCTGCCTCAGCAGAGACAAGTGCATGAGTGGTTCTTGGAGCAAAGAATTACAAATAACTTGTTCAGAATCTGGTGAAAGTTGGAGATCGACCTATTGTCTCTGAAAACAACAAACAAATTGTCAGGACTTTGGGACAAGATGAGGGTAATCTTCATAATGCCAGCCTGACCATGGCAAGTGTAATAGCCATATCTTGTCTGTCTGTCAAGTCAGTCTCTGGTTCCATTGGAACTATCTCCCAACTCTCATCACACAGGAGGAAAGCAGGGTCTGCTATCCAAACCTACCATTGCTGGCCCTCAGAAAATGGATGTTGATTGCACAGTAGTCTTCCTGCTCCTTCCCAAAGATGTGGAGGATGTTCTGTTTTCCAACAGAAAACCTTCAACTAGAAGATCCTATGGTTTTGAATGGAAGGCTCCCCGATAGTGTAGGACCAGCTAGCTGGATTCCTTCTGTGGCCTGAGAGACTTGATTCAATATTTGTTCTTACTCTTATCCTGTTGGTGTTTGAGGTAGTTGTGGGTGGATCCTTGGGCCGGTGGCAGATGACCACGCCCCCGGGGGAAGATCCCGAGAGGGACCACCGGTCAGGCTCAGAGTATGGAGACAGACACACATTAGTTCTTTTATTAAACAGTATATTGAACCACCAGAGGTGGCAGTAGTGAGCTGGAAGTGCCCGGCAGGGCTGTAGTCCCTCAGGTACTGGAACAGTGATCCTGGATAACTGAGCTGTAGAGAAACTGAATATAGTGAGTAGGCAGGGTATGCAGAGTTCAGGAACAGAACCTTGATGGTAACACTCACACAATAGTCTCTAGAAGTAGTCCAGGTGTTGGAATGAGTTAGGCCCTCAAGGAGCGAGTACCTGGTTCCAGGGAAAGCTCTGAGAGAGAGAAGGTAACTCACTGGTGTAGGAGGCAGCGATGACTTCCAGGCAGAATAAGTATTCAGCAACCAGTCCGGGAACATGGGCCCTCGAGGAGCAAGTACCGGTTCCTGACTGTGACCTGAAAACAAAGAGAGAGCGAGGCCCCCAAGGAGCGGGTACCCCTGGTAAGTCCGAGGAGGCAGAGCAGCTTGGAGAGAGCGAAACTGGTCCATATCCAACTCCTTGCTAACTCAATTAGTTAGCGATTTCTGAGACCTTATATATCCGGTACGGATGATGTCATCTCAGGGGGACGCCCCTGAGGTTTGCGCCACTGCTGGTACATCAGTCGGGGCTGCGCCACACGCGCACCCTTAGGCTCTTGTGAATCATAACAGTTTGCAGCGTGGAGCTGCTCCGGGGACCCCGGAGGGAGTCGGCAGAATGACACCGCAGCAGCCAACCTTCCATTTGAGCAAGAGGGAGTCGCCAAGGAGGGTGGAGTGGAGACGTCGAGCAGCGACGGTTGCAACATATCCTCAGACCTTAACACCTTGTTTGTCAAAGTTCATCTCAGTGTCAATGCAACATTTAATCAACTGATGGAAGGAGCTCTAATCTCTCTCCAACTTTTGGTACCAAAATTAATGAAAGGACTGTGGCATTTCAAATCTCTGGGCAATTAACCTCCAGTGCCTTGGGACCTCAATGTAGACCTAGTTCAACTCATGAAACCTCCTTTTGAACTTCTTGAAATGGTGGAATTGAAGTTTCTCACCTGGAACAAAGAGTAAGTGAACTACAGGCTCTGGTTTCATATTCACTATACCTTCAGTTTTTTCATAATAGTGTTGTCCTGTGGATCCACTTCAAGTTCCTTCCAAAAATAGTACCTGGGTTTCACATTAATCAAGTATTATGCTTCTTATATTCTTTCCGAGACCACATATACACAAAGGAGAATAGGCTCTTCAATTCTTGGACGATAAGAGTGATCTGGCATATTACCTAAAGAGGACTCAACTGCACCATCAAGCTTCTCAACATTTCATGTCCGTTGATACTGGTAGATTGGGAAGGCGCAATTGCCAGATGAACTCTGTCCAGTTGGCTAGTGGACTCTATAGTGTGCTGTAATGCACTGGCTGGTTTACAGATTACATGTTTGGTCAAGTCTCATCAAGTGAGAGCCATGGTGACTTCAATGGCTCATTTCAAGGCCACTTCTATTAAAGACATTTGCAAAGCTGCTACTAGGTCTTTTCACTCCTTCATATCCAAATACTGTCTGGACATCTTGTTCCAAGGAAATAGTAACTTTGGACAAGCAGTTCTGCACAGCCTGTTCATCCAGCAGTCCGCTCTCCACCTGGTAGGGCCAAGTTGCATTTAAGTAAGTGCTTCCGCTGTGCTCCCATCAGCTTATGACCCCCCATGAGTAATGGCTAATTCATGCCTGCTTGTTGATGGAGAAAACACATTTTTCTTACCTGTTAACAGGGTTCCCTCTAGTCAGAAAGCTGACTTTGCCAGACTTCATACCCACTGACCTCCCTGGAGAGTTATCTACCTTGCTGAAATTTAGAATGCTGGGGCTCAGAAGGCAAGGTGTGCGCAGGAACTCCTGCTCATGATTAGTTAAGTGTTTACTGAGTCCGTGTCAGCGCTGTCGGATGATGTCATGCACATGCCATGGTTCATTCATCCTGTTTGCACGTTAGCAGACTTGTTTTCTTCCCCCTAACTATCGAAAGCCTGCATTGGCATCTCCAGTCCAGGTCTGATGCGTGCACTTCCTATTGGAACTGCGGCTGCACGTGCTGTCTCCTTTGCTGCTACTGCGGCTGCACGTGCTGTCTTCCTTGCTGCTTTGCACCTGCTACCTTCTGTCTTATATGCCAGGCATCCTATCTGACGGTTCTTTTTTTTTTTTTCTTTTAGCCTCATCTGGAAATACTCACGCTTCGCCTCTGGGAGTAGCAGGAGGAGGAGGAGGAGACCCCACTCCAGAAGAGGAGCAAGGACTCTGAAGCCCACCCAGAGAGGCGCTGGGACCCTGCCAGGCAACAGTAAAACATTTCAACAAAAAATGTAATGTTATTTTGCTGTCATAAAATGAAGAATCTTTCTTTTTCATTATATTATGTAGGTTTTTTATGTACCGGCATTCATGATACAATCCCATCATGCTGGTTTACAGTTGAACAGGGGTGCATAATAAACTTCAAACTGGAACTGTAGAGCGGAAAAAAGCAGTTACAAATAGCAAGGATGATTGAACTGGGCAAAGAGAGAAATAAAAGGAAAGGATAACGTCAGCTAAAGATAATTACAAATCGCTGAAACTGAAATGACTGTGAGATATATGTTGATGGAGTGAGAGATTAAATGGGGTCCGGGAATGGAGTCCGGGATGGGAGTTAGAGATTAAATGGGGTCCGGGAATGGGGTCCGGGTTGGGAGTGAGAGATTAAATGGGGTCCAGGAATGGGGTCCGGGATGGGAGTGAGAGATTAAATGGGGTCCGGGAATGGGGTCCGGGTTGGGAGTGAGAGATTAAATGGGGCTTGGGTTGGGAGTGAGAGATTAAATGGGGTCCGGGAATGGGGTCCGGGATGGGAGTGAGAGATTAAATGGGGTCCGGGAATGGGGTCCGGGATGGGAGTGAGAGATTAAATGGGGTCCGGGAATGGAGGCCACTATTCAGCAGCACTACCACCGTAGCTAGATAAGTAGTGACTTATGTGGAAAAGTGGTAGCAGCTGAATATCCGGCTGTGATCAGTGGTTGCCACTTAGCCGGATAACGTGTGGATGGATCAGACAGGAGCTATTTATCCTTAGCCAAATAAGTGCCGGCATTTGGATTTATCTGATTAAGTTAACCAAGCAAGTTAGAGCTGCTAGATAGCTGGACAGAACTTATCTAGCTAACTAGAACTTACCCAGCGACATAGCTGTGCTGCTGAATGTCCTTCCTAAATTAGGCAGATCTTTGAGTATTGGGCTCTTGGTCTAGTTGCACTTAAAGGTATGTGAGAAGGAGGGGAGGGAGGAGTGTGCAGTTACTGGGATGAAATGCTTATACAGACCTGTGCTGTGATGCACTCTGCACCGCACGGTGGGAAGAAAATGACTTTCAGGCAGAATCACTTCAAATCCCTTTCCTGACGCTTTTTGGCTGCGCAGAGTAAATGGAAACAGCGTGGCTGGGGCCCAGCTTGCAGGATGTTCCAGGGCAGGAAAAGAAATCAAAAAGATGTTTTTCCTTCCATAGGAAACAGAGGGAGTCACGTGGGTTCCAGGGAGACCCCGCAGAGCTCCTCCTGCTCCCAGTGCGATTGTGAGGGAGGCAAATAAAACCCACAATGTGCCTTCTCGGAATATCATATTTCAAATCCACCTGAATAACTTTTTGCCTCTTCCATAACAGCACAAAAAGTGGGCGAACATCCTCTTTTAGCCCAGTAAATACTCAGGAAAAGTGATTATTCAGCCAATGAGGGCCCAACGCCCGGGAGTGACTGTAGCTCTTTAGCCTTTGCACCCGGATTCAGGATCCCTCAGCCGGAGCAGGGTAAATGCCGGGTCTGCGATTCTCAGGGCAATGCCCTTTCTACCAACTACCCCAGGCCCTCTGCTCTTTTTAAACAGAGGGATTGTTTCAAGATATAGATTAACAATGGTAAGCAAAGAAAATAAAAGCAAGACCAAGAGAACCAGATGCCTAGCGGGGGAGAAAACAGACGCACCAAGCACCGAATTTCAGCCTTAGGCACCTAATCCGTGCAGTCAGAACTGGGCTCAGGGATAGGCCTGAAACCCAATACTCTTACCCACCAGCCCAGTACTCCAAACATTGCTCTCTGAGTACCATGGATCCCCTCCCCCCAGTACCTGAATCCACCTCAGTAAAAGGATCCGCTTCAGACCTTTCTTTTCTCGAAGGACTTCCAAAAGGAACTGTTCCTCCGATTTTACAGATACCCATGTTCTAAGTATTGATGCAGATATTTAATGTTGCTCTCTACAGTTTGCATCTGTTTCGTTCATTTTCATTGCTCTTTAAGTCGATTTTTTAATTTTAGTTTGAGATTTTGAATCTAGAATTTGAATTGCTCACGTTCAGCTTTAAGGAAGGGTTTGCTTATTTTCTGATTTATGTACACTGCATTGATAGACTTACAAGCGCATTTTAAATAGGCCACGCACGTAAGTTGCGGGGTTTACGCGGGTGGCTGGGCCTTGCGTGTGCCACACACGTTTTACAACGAGCCCCGGCCACGCGCGGAAACCCCGATACTTGCCAAAGTACTGGGCATCTCGAAAGGGGCGGGGCCAGGACAGCGCCATGCGACGCTATACCGGGGAAGTGCGTGCGGGGTGGGATTTACTTCTGCTCCAGAGGAGCAGGAAGTACTGAAATAAAATATTTTGGGATAGTTAGGTTAGGTTTACGGAGCATATTTTGCGAAAACTCCCCCCCCCTGCGCATGCCGCCCGCACATGCGTACATGGATTTTAAAATCCGGTGCGCATGTGCGCGCAGCCATCAGGTTTTATACCACGGGTGCGCCGGCACTCCCATCTTATAAACTCGGCGCACACATGAACACGCGCTCGCTGCTCTTAAAATCGACCCCTTATGTAATAATTGCGAATCTTCAGGCCTAATAATTAATAATAATAATAGCACTTCCCCCACTCTTCCAGAATTGTGAGGCGAGATTCTGGAGGGATTTCCCCTTTCACGGGCAAGAGGCATGTGATCTCCCTTCTCCTGACATCAGTGACCTACTCTGATTGCATCCTCCTAAGATAGAAACAGAGAAACATGATGGCAAAAAAAAAAAGCCATTTGGCCCAAGCAGTCGGCCCATTGGTTCAATTAATTTAGCTTTATTACTCCCATCACTTCCTTAGAGATCCCCTGAGTTTATCCCAGGCTTTCTTGAATTCAGATACTGGTTTTGTCTCTACCAGGAGGCCATTCCAGGCATATGAGAAAGACAAGCATGTTATACAAATAATGCACCTGAAATCACCAAGCATCATTGCTTCACTAAGGTTTCACGATATATTTTTTGACTATATTGAGGCACGCTAAATAGTCGAGCATGCCTAGTTGAAACAGATTGGTTCAACCGAATAAAATATCTCTATACTTAATTTTGGTATCTTCCTTTCTACAGTGTATTTTCAAGCATAAGTACACGATTCTTACTAAGTTCACAGTGTGTGAAAAAATCAAGAGTCAACACCTTCATATTTTCAAAAGCAGTGCGCTGGTGGAGATATTAACAGATGTGCTTGACAAGGTAATTAAACAAAGTTTTTTGTACATATATTTACACCAAAACACAACTCTCATCAAGAGCGTTGTATTAGCTAAATTGCACCCTCATTTTTTTCATTCATTAAGAACATAAGAAAATGCCATACTGGGTCAGACCAAGGGTCCATCAAGCCCAGCATCCTGTTTCCAACAGTGGCCAATCCAGGCCATAAGAACCTGGCAAGTACCCAAAAACTAAGTCTATTCCATGTAACCATTGCTAATGGCAGTGGCTATTCTCTAAGGGGCGGATTTTCAGAGCCCTGCTCGCGTAAATCCGCCCAAAACCGGGCGGATTTACGCGAGCAGGGCCCTGTGCGCCGGGAAGCCTATTTTACATAGGCTTCCCGGCGCGCGCAGAGCCCCGGGACTCGCGTAAGTCCCGGGGTTTTCGGAGGGGGCGTGTCGGGGGGCGGGCCCAAACCGCGCGGCGTTTTCTGGGCGTGTCGGGAGCGTTCCGGGGGCGTGGCTACGGCCCGGGGCGGCCTGGGGGCGTGGCCGCGCCCTCCGGACCCGCCCCCAGGTCGCGTCCCGGCGCGCAGGAGGCCCGCTGACGCGCGGGGATTTACGCCTCCCTCTGGGAGGCGTAAATCCCCCGACAAAGGTAAGGGGGGGGTTTAGACAGGGCCGGGCGGGTGGGTTAGGTAGGGGAAGGGAGGGGAAGGTGAGGGGAGGGCAAAGGAAAGTTCCCTCCGAGGCCGCTCCGATTTCGGAGCGGCCTTGGAGGGAACGGGGGTAGGCTGCGCAGCTCGGCGCGCGCAGGCTATACGAAATCGATAGCCTTGCGCGCGCCGATCCAGGATTTTAGCGGATACGCGCGGCTCCGCGCGTATCTACTAAAATCCAGCGTACTTTTGTTTGCGCCTGGAGCGCAAACAAAAGTAGGCTATTCGCGCTCGTTTTAAAATCCGCCCCTAAGTGAACTTAATAGCAGGTAATGGACTTCTCCTCCAAGAACTTATCCAATCCTTTTTTAAACACAGTTATACTAACTGCACTAACCACATCCTCTGGCAACAAATTCCAGAGTTTAATTGTGCGTTGAGTAAAAAAGAACTTTCTCCGATTAGTTTTAAATGTGCCCCATGCTAACTTCATGGAGTGCCCCCCTAGTCTTTCTACTATCCGAAAGAGTAAATAACCGATTCACATCTACCCGTTCTAGACCTCTCATGATTTTAAACACCTCTATCATATCCCCCCTCAGTAGTCTCTTCTCCAAGCTGAAAAGTCCTAACCTCTTCAGCCTTTCCTCATAGGGGAGTTGTTCCATTCCCCTTATCATTTTGGTTGCCCTTCTCTGTACCTTCTCCATCGCAACTATATCTTTTTTGAGATGTGGCGACCAGAATTGTACACAGTATTCAAGGTGCGGTCTCACCATGGAGCAATACAGAGGCATTATGATATTTTCCGTTTTATTCACCATTCCCTTTCTAATAATTCCCAACATTCTGTTTGCTTTTTTGACTGCCGCAGCACACTGAACCGACGATTTCAATGTGTTATCCACTATGACACCTAGATCTCTTTCTTGGGTTGTAGCACCTAATATGGAACCCAACATTGTGTAACTATAGCAGGGGTTATTTTTCCCTATATGCATCACCTTGCACTTATCCACATTAAATTTCATCTGCCATTTTGATGCCCAATTTTCCAGTCTCACAAGGTCTTCCTGCAATTTATCACAATCTGCTTGTGATTTAACTACTCTGAACAATTTTGTGTCATCTGCAAATGACAGTTTATATTTTTGTATTTTATTATTTTTTCTTGCTTTTTTTTTATTTTTCCTGGATTAGTAACTTTATATCACTAGATTGTTTCTTGAGTTTATCCTAACACCAAGTTATTTTTTTGTAGTATACACCGTATACAATACCTCTTTTCTAACTGACTGGAATCGTACTACCTAAAGTTCTTTCATACAGGTATTCGGTCATTTTATTTCATCCCCTCCTCTCATAACTTTTTTTGATTCTGCCATTATGATACATTTTCACACATACACATTATATTATTTATTATTTATTTATTTTTTTTTTATATATATATTCTTATGTATACACACACATTGTCTTAATTTTGTACATATTCATGTATGTATATGTATGTACATCATTATGGTTTTATATTTTATAATTTATTTATGATTTTAATTTATTATATTTGTACTGTATTTTGGTTTTACATATATTTATGTATGTGTGTTTTATACTTGTTTTATACTTGTTTCTAGTAGCCCGTGAGGCAGCTCCTTGGAGAGCGAAACTTGGCCAGAGTCGGGCAAGATTTAATAAAAGTCCTTTTTATACCGATCCTTCTTTGTTTTTATCACTGGACCCCTGAATTAGCAATCTATGATGACCTTTAGCTGTGATATACCTTACAAACAATTGATTTCACTGATGTAAGAGATATGAACAGCCAGATTCGCGTGATTCCTTGTTTTCTGCAGTGTTACTTACTGCAGCTGTAATAAGATGTATGAGATATGAGTGATAATCTGTAAACAGAAGTGTATATGTGGCAGGATCAGTGGCAGTGTGCGCACTTATAATATTTTTGTGATGTTAGCATGTGGGCAAACATTTTTGGTTACATTATCCCGTGAGCCCTTCTTTCTTTGATGCAAAAAGCCTATCACTTTTTTGCTCACAGAAATCCAGTCCTTAGAGTCTGTCCCTTGTTTAAAATAATCGCCTAATATCTACTAACAGCAGTGAAAATAAAATGTGTATGAAAATACATTTTCAGCATTAACATTCAAAACCGCTTTCTGCATGCAGGTGAAATGAATAAAGAGCAAACTTTTGTTAAAATAGAAATAAGGAAGGGATGACTATAATGTCATAAAAGCCAGTGGTGAAAAGTACCATCATTTTCACAGCAAGAATTAAAGTTACACACGACAAACCCTAAGAATGTAAGAAATTGCCATGCTGGGTCAGACCTAGGGTCCAGCAAGCTCCACCTCCTGTTTCCAACAGTGGCCAATCCAGGTCACAAGTACCTGGTGTTGTGTTTGTGGCATTGTGGACCCTTGGTCACAATGGAGATGGCTCCGCCATCAGATAGCAGACACAGTATGGATAGAGGCTTTATTGTACTGCTGTAGATAGATGGTAAAAGCAGGAAGGTAAGGCACTGATCCACAAAGTGCCAGTACATTCAACAGGCTCAGATGTATAGGCTCACCCAGATGTTCACGATAGGTGGGAGCCGCAGTGCGGGTAACGCCGCGGCTGGTGGGTGGAGCTGGAGCACCAGATCGTAGAGGTACTCACGGAATGAAGGCGTCTTCCTGATGGTAGAATGATGGGACCGAAGGTCCTTGGTGCAGGATATGATGGCTGGTAGGCCCTTGAGGAGCGAGTACCCGATAGTCCGATATCCTGAAATGTAGCGAGAGAGAAAGACCCCCTAGGAGCGGTTGTCTTAGTTAGTGAGGACTCCGAAGGGTAGTTGGAAGCAAGAGACCCCCGAGGAGCGGGTATCTAGAGCTTGTACAGGAGCGAGGCCCTTGAAGTGATAGCGGCGTCTAAGCGAGCAGCTTAGAGTGGTCAGAGTTAGCTTCCACTATCTCAAGGTGGTAGCGGAAGCGGAGGCTAGATATACCTGGAGGAACTGATGTCATGCGGTGGGGCCGCCCCCGAGGTTCCCACCATGACGTGTATTTGAGCGTAAGAGATGTGCACGCGTGCGCCCTAGGAAGCCACAGGAATGAGCATGGCGGACTGGGACGCCCATGCTAGTTTGGAAACGCCGAGATCCTCGGCACTCTGCTCTGGAGGCAGCCATCTTGCCCAAGGAGAGTGAAAGAGGAGAAAAAGAGGTAAGGCAGAGCGGTCACAGCCATCTGCGACTGACGGACGCAACACCTGACATGTACCCAACACTAAGCAGATCCCATGCTACTAAAGCCGGTAATAAGCAGTGGCTTGTAAGATCTGTGGACCCTTGCTGCTGTGGCGAGATTGGCTCAACTTATGGGGAAGGCCCCATAGGCTCCCAGTGACAGCTGGCGGAGATTCTCAGGGAAGAGATGGGTCAGGAGCTTCACCTATAAAATTCCCTTTCCCCTTGGCTTGAGCCCTTGGGTTCTGGGGGCCGGCAGGTCTTAGGCGAGAGTCTCTGTGGCTATGGCATAGGTATAGATCCAGGGCCAGACTAGGGTCAAAGGCAGGCAGCAGGTGAGAATGGTCAATGTCCAGGCAAGAGCCAGAGGCAGGCGGCAAGAATGGTCAAGATCCAGACAAGGGTCCAATCCAAGAGAGAGTTCAAGGAGAGGCGAGGAGATGAGATGAGCAGGGCTGGAGAGATGAAGCAAGGCGAGGAACGCAGGGACCAGAAATGAAGCAGCAACACGCACTGCACAGCCAGTGAAGGAAACCCATTGCTGAGGCACTGGAGCATAGTCTAAGGAGCTCTTATATCGTAAGGGCTGAATGGCATCATTGAGAGGTGCCTCGGAGTCTTTCCCACCTTCAAGGGAGGAATTGTCTAGGTATGATTGAAACCAAATCAAATAAAATAAAACTTCAAACCGGAGTCCCACAGGGATCAGCTTTATTGGCCACCCTATTCAACATATACCTACTACCACTTTGTCACCTACTAGCTGGTCTAAGCATCTCACACTACATTTACGCTGCTGATACCCAAATAATCTTACCCATTGATGATACAATCGAAAAGACTCTGAACACAGCTAATATGTATCTGGATATCATCAAACAATTACTAAACCAGATGGAATTAACATAGAGAAAACAGAATTCCTACTATTGGAACGCAAAAACATTGAAATCATCCAAAACCCTATCACGCTCAAAAACAACCAAAAAATTCAACTAACTGAAAAAGTGAGAAACCTCGGAGTAATAATTGACACAGAACTGAACCTAAAACAACACATATCATTAAAGTAAGTGAAGGATACGCCAAACTCATGACCCTTAGAAGACTAAAAGCTCTACTTACAACAAATAACTTCCGCTCAGTGTTACAAGCTCTTATTTTCGCTAGCACTGACTACTGTAATGCCCTCCTACTTGGATTACCATACACAACGATTAGACCACTCCAAATAATGCAGAACACGGCCAACAGAATTCTGACTGGTAAAAGTAAAAGAGACCACATCACTGAAACCCTGATGGAATTACACTGGCTACCCATCGAGCAAAGAATACAGTACAAAACCCTATGTAGCATACATAAATTAATACATAATGAAAAAGCTGAATGGCTGAATACAGCCCTCCACGTACACATCCCTCACAGAAACCTGAGATCAGCAAATAAGGCTTTACTGACCATCCCCTCAATTAAAACAGCAAGACTAACCCAAGTAAGGGAAAAGGCGCTTTCCTTAGCAGGACCTATGCTATGGAACTCCATGCCTGCTGAGATCCGCTTACAAAGAGACTCAAAACCTTCAGAAACCATTTAAAAACATGGCTATTTAAACAGGCATACAACAAAGAGAAAGGAGAGTAGAACACAGGGAAAAAAGAAAAGCGATTGGCAGCACACCCTAAACACACTACCCAAATCTGCACGGGTATATATCCTATTTTAATCTTAAATTTCTAGGATAAGATGACATAGATTCTCTATTTTTAATCCCACTTCAAAAATAAACGGACATAACATAACACATCCAATTATGAGGTTTTTTATAACAACATTTGTTCCCGTATAGTCTTGGCACATGTATAGTGATAGCATTTGTAATCTGTTCCAATATTAATATTTGTGCCTTATTGCAAACCGTTATGATGGTACCTAACTTAATGACGGTATAGAAAAGTTTTCAAATAAATAAATAAATCGTGCGCGCACACCTACGCACGTCTGGGGCAGGAGCAGGCTGGAGGCATGAGAGGCCGCGCTCAGCAGTGCTGGGAAGTTGGTGCTGTCCTGAGCCGCGCCGGGTGGCATTGGGGTGAGTACTGCGGCTCACGGGGCCGTCCCAAGAGCCACGGTCCTAACATGGCTATTCCCTAAATCAACTTGATTAATAGCAGCTTATGGACTTTTCCAAGAACTTCTCCAATCCTTTTTTAAACCCAGCTACACTAACTGCACTAACCACATCCTCTGGCAATGAATTCCAGAGCCTAATTGTGCATTGAATGGAAAAGAAAACCAAAATAGAAAGGCCATAAAGTATAAATAGAAACAAGCCAACAAGAACTGAACTGGAAACCACAAGCCTGACTGTATTATGCATTTACATTTATATCCTGCCCTTTTTCAAAAGAACTTAGAGCAGCTAAGAATATAATCAAAATAGGAATTACAGTAAAATAACAATTCAGTGCAATCAGTTCCCCATAAACACTCCCTGCTCTCCAGTAATGTAGGGGTAAAGGAAGGACAATTTCAGCCCAATAAATCTGAATCCCAAGATGCACAGTGAGAGAGCTCCGACAGGCTCCAGGAGACTCGGGGCGCTCCCGGAGGGGCCATGGTGCTCTGCCGGCAGTGACCCACAAAGCTTACCAAGCCTACGCCCTCATCATGCGGCTGGGGGTGACTTTTCAGCCGAAGATCTGGGCACCTGGGCTCAGCCGAAAATTTGCCAAACCCGAGATAGCCAGAATTTGGCTGTCTAAGGCCTGCATTCACCTTTCACCTAATGGTGAATCCTGCGAAAACGGGGGTCGAAGGGGAGGGCGGGCCTGTGAAAGCCACCACTGTGGTGCGCCGGCTGCCGGCTTTCACAATGAACAGCGACACCATGAAGGGTGCAGTTATTCGGCGCGCTCCTGCCCACGACAGTGTCAGTAACGTTATCGCTGGCGGCGAAAACACCGCTGACCCCGCCCCCTCCCCTAATTTGCATCATATCGCATGCATGAGGTGCTCGGCCTTGGCTTGTAAGTAAATATAAAAGTGCAAAGCAGAACAGCGAGCTGAATATTTTTTAAGCAAAACACTAGAAGTCCCTTGACTCCTCCTGATCAAAGCTTTGTTGATTTGAAGCCCATTTGCTGTCAAAGATGCATTTCTTGGTTTCTCTCCTTCGCTCGTGAGCTCCTTGGAGCAGGGTCTGTGTTTGGAGGATAACTGAGTGTGCAGATACATGCGCCGGTCGTACAGTTTTATGGAATGCGCGCGTCTCCAGCCCAAGCTTACCGTATGCACGGAGCGCGTGTGAGCGGAAGAGTGAAGTTCATGCACACGCAGCAACACTGAGCAGAGGAGGCAACGTTCACAGATGGGCCCTGCCCTGGCTCCCCGGAGAAGGCATCCAGAACGTGCCCAGCCTGGGCCTCTCCCCCATGGGAAGTTAATGCACAAGCTGCTCCCTGTAGGCATGGGAAGGGCGATCGCTTTGGGAGCTTGTGTGCTTCTCTACCCGCCATGGCGGAGCACACAGAAGAGAGAGGACAAGGCCATCGAAGATAAGGAGTATCCGGCAGGCAGCAGCAGACCAGGCCAGATCGCAGGGGCAAGATGGTGCGTTTCTAGTTCAGTCTGCTCTGTCACTGTTTAACTGCAGCAACCGAAGAGCTGGTGGGTGTATGGCATGAGCTCCCAAGGGAAAAGGATACACGAGCCCCAGAAAGCAGGAGAGAAGCACCCTGTATCCAAAACTGCCAAGAAGACAAGGGAAGTCCCACAGCTACTGCTCGGCTCCCGCAGGGATGGACCTCGTGCTCCGTATCTGCTCTCATTCCATTTCTTTCTATCCTAACTAGGGATGTGAATCGTGTCCTCGATCGTCTTAACGATCGATTTCGGCTGGGAGGGGGAGGGAATCGTATTGTTGCCGTTTGGGGGGGTAAAATATCGTGAAAAATCGTGAAAAATCGAAAAATCGAAAAATCGCAAAACCGGCACATTAAAACCCCCTAAAACCCACCCCCGACCCTTTAAATTAAATCCCCCACCCTCCCGAACCCCCCCCCAAATGACTTAAATAACCTGCGGGTCCAGCGGCGGTCCGGAACGGCAGCGGTCCGGAACGGGCTCCTGCTCCTGAATCTTGTTGTCTTCAGCCGGCGCCATTTTCCAAAATGGCGCCGAAAAATGGCGGCGGCCATAGACGAACACGATTGGACGGCAAGAGGTCCTTCCGGACCCCCGCTGGACTTTTGGCAAGTCTCGTGGGGGTCAGGAGGCCCCCCACAAGCTGGCCAAAAGTTCCTGGAGGTCCAGCGGGGGTCAGGGAGCGATTTCCCGCCGCGAATCGTTTTCGTACGGAAAATGGCGCCGGCAGGAGATCGACTGCAGGAGGTCGTTCAGCAAGGGTTCCGGCGCCTCGCTGAACAACCTCCTGCAGTCGATCTCCTGCCGGCGCCATTTTCCGTACGAAAACGATTCGCGGCGGGAAATCGCTCCATGACCCCCGCTGGACCTCCAGGAACTTTTGGCCAGCTTGTGGGGGGCCTCCTGACCCCCACGAGACTTGCCAAAAGTCCAGCGGGGGTCCGGAAGGACCTCCTGCCGTCCAATCGTGTTCGTCTATGGCCGCCGCCATTTTTCGGCGCCATTTTGGAAAATGGCGCCGGCTGAAGACAACAAGATTCAGGAGCAGGAGCCCGTTCCGGACCGCTGCCGTTCCGGACCGCCGCTGGACCCGCAGGTTATTTAAGTCATTTGGGGGGGGGGTTCGGGAGGGTGGGGGATTTAATTTAAAGGGTCGGGGGGGGGTTTTAGGGGGTTTTAGTGTGCCGGCTCACGATTCTAACGATTTATAACGATAAATCGTTAGAATCTCTATTGTATTGTGTTCCATAACGGTTTAAGACGATATTAAAATTATCGGACGATAATTTTAATCGTCCTAAAACGATTCACATCCCTAATCCTAACAAACCCAGGACCTGAAGAAGGCGGCCTGGGAACTATGAACGCTTTGAGCAGGACTGGCTGCAGCCGCTGTAGGAAAGGCCGGAGTGAACCAGAGCTGAGCATACAGAAATCACATCTGGAAGGCTTCACAGCTGTGTACTTCTGTGTGCAGCTTGGATGTCATAGGCCACTACTGACCACCTAAAGATCCCTCCTCTCACTCCAGACACTGTGAGGTCCATATTCAAAAGCCATTTATAAGGATAGCTGAAACGTTGGCCAATCCCCTCCCTCCCCCAAATATCTTTCAAAGGCCCCCTCGGGCCATGCTCTCTACACCATCCAAAATCCCCCCGTCGGGGACATATCAGCCTGCCTCCCACTCACCAGTAAGGATCCCCCCGTCGGGGACATATCAGCCTGCCTCCCACTCACCAGTAAGGATCCCCCCGTCGGGGACATATCAGCCTGCCTCCCACTCACCAGTAAGGATCCCCCCGTCGGGGACATATCAGCCTGCCTCCCACTCACCAGTAAGGATCCCCCCGTCGGGGACATATCAGCCTGCCTCCCACTCACCAGTAAGGATCCCCCCGTCGGGGACATATCAGCCTGCCTCCCACTCACCAGTAAGGATCCCCCCGTCGGGGACATATCAGCCTGCCTCCCACTCACCAGTAAGGATCCCCCCGTCGGGGACATATCAGCCTGCCTCCCACTCACCAGTAAGGATCCCCCCGTCGGGGACATATCAGCCTGCCTCCCACTCACCAGTAAGGATCCCCCCGTCGGGGACATATCAGCCTGCCTCCCACTCACCAGTAAGGATCCCCCCGTCGGGGACATATCAGCCTGCCTCCCACTCACCAGTAAGGATCCCCCCGTCGGGGACATATCAGCCTGCCTCCCACTCACCAGTAAGGATCCCCCCGTCGGGGACATATCAGCCTGCCTCCCACTCACCAGTAAGGATCCCCCCGTCGGGGACATATCAGCCTGCCTCCCACTCACCAGTAAGGATCCCCCCGTCGGGGACATATCAGCCTGCCTCCCACTCACCAGTAAGGATCCCCCCGTCGGGGACATATCAGCCTGCCTCCCACTCAACAGTAAGGATCCCCCCGTCGGGGACATATCAGCCTGCCTCCCACTCACCAGTAAGGATCCCCCCGTCGGGGACATATCAGCCTGCCTCCCACTCACCAGTAAGGATCCCCCCCGTCGGGGACATATCAGCCTGCCTCCCACTCACCAGTAAGGATCCCCCCGTCGGGGACATATCAGCCTGCCTCCCACTCACCAGTAAGGATCCCCCCTTCTTTTGACTTGCTGGGAGGAAATCACTCCCTGCCCCACTCCTGGTGCCTGATAACTTGTCCACTTGCCTCAGAGAATCCCTACTGGCTAGAGGATGGAAATGAAAGTTTAGGTGTAACTTTTCTGCAGTCACCTCCCTTTACAGAAAGCACTGGGGGGTAACTTGCACAGAGCAGCAGTTATTACTCTAAACAGCTTGCAGGGAAGACTGGATGGACCATTTCAGCCTTTGTCTGCCATCATATACTCACAGAAACAGAGAAATGACGGCAGAAAAGGGCCAAATGGTCCATCCAGTCTGCCTTCTGTGCAGGTTACTCCCATGTTTCTCTTAAGTGGGTAGTAACTCCAGCATTTTTGTTGTGCAATGAGCTTTCTTGGGAATTCTTGACGAGCTTTGCTTACGGACTTGGCTGTAGAAGCCGTCCTGCGATTTTTCCCTAATGTCTGCTCTGCATATCAGTTCCTCAGCCCGTAGACGTCAGGGCCCTCTTGCTGTTCTCTGATGAATACTGCGTTCCCTCTCTCTGTCTGCACCAGTTTAAGGCTTGCCTGCTACAGCCTATAGCAGAGTGCACAGGGTAGCTAAAGGCCAATGCGGATTTGTGATTGCATCCTGAGGCAGTGCAATTCCCCGACTGGGGACTTCCAAGCTTAGCTTGCATAGCATTTTAATGACTGTGAGCCCTCTGGGGACAGAGAAATACCTACAGTACCGAATGTAATCCCCTTTGAAGTGCCTGAAAAAGTGGAAAATAAATCAAATAAATAAATAAATAGTGCTATACCCCCTACTGTCAAACGTTAGCCGAATGCAACTGGTTACCTAGCCAGCTTGACGTGATTGGCAGACCAGCATGGTGTGCCGTAGTAATCTCTGGCCACAGCAAAGCATTGAGGCATCATAGGTCTCTCTCTGCAAGCATCGTGCAGTACAGGATTAAGTGGTTTAGAGACTGCAATGCAGAGTTTGTGCAAGAGTGTCAAGACTCTGGGGCCATGGCCTTATCTTCTGTGGACAAAGTTTAATGGCAATCAAATCTGCATCCAATCAACAGTGAGTTGCTTAAGTCCCGAGTCAAACACGCAGATGATGTGCAATAGCACTGCTGGCGTTGGCTCCAAACTCCTAGATGCTCTGGATGGCTTTCTTCTTACACAAGCAGCTGTAAAACATCCATCAGAAAATACAGACTTAGCAGTTGCTCTTAAAATGAAGTTGCTATAAACTGAGAGGCCATGCTACAGTCACACAGGCAGGGAAAGGCTGGGCCTGCCATCTGCAGAAGGGGCGATGCACATGGAAGGGGATGCAAGATGGAGGCTGGAGAAGGAGAGCCAGCAGATGCATGAGGAAGAGGAGGAAAAGCAGCTGGAGGATGAGTCCTCAAAGTCCTTTGAATATCCACAGCGTTCCCAGCACCAGCTCGCAGAGCGCTGAAGAGCCAGTGCAGCCTGCTGAGGCCACCCCAGAGGTGTCAGTAAAGGCCTTTGAGAAGAGGATGATGGCAAACAAATGAGAGCATAGTCGCCCTGCTAGAAGGAATGAAGGGAAAGCTCCTCCATACAGGGGACGAGCAGGAACACATCCTCCAGGGCATGGACTCTGGGCAATGCATGCTTCTCCTCCCCCTTTCCTCTCCCCCCATGCTATAGCCACGAAAAAACCTTGACCGTGATGGATGACCTTCACGCCCTCTCCCATTACCACAGCTTGAGCTTGCAGCCCCCTCAGAGTACCCCCCCCTGAAGTACAGCTCTTGAGTGGAGCCACTGATAACTGGGAAATGCAAGGAGGCACAAATGTGTGTGTGTGTGTGTGTGTGAGAGAGTCTGTGTGTGTGTGTGTCTGTGTGTGGGTGTGGGTGTGTCTGTGTGTATGTCTGTGTGGTGTGGGTGGGTGTCTGTGTGTGTGTGTGTGTGTATGTGTGAGAGTCTGTGTGTGTGTGTCTGTGTGTGGGTGTGTCTGTGTGTGTGTCTGTGTGTGGGTGGGTGTGTGTGTGTGGGTATGTGTGTCTGTGGGTGGGTGTGTCTGTGGGTGTGTGTGTCTGTGTGTGTGTGTGAGTTTGTGTGGTGTCTGTGTGTGTGTGTGTGTGTGTGAGTGTGTGTGTGTGTGTGTGTGAGTGTGTGTGGGTGTGTGTGTAGATAGATATAGATAGACATTAAATGTGTCTCTGCATCAATGTATTCCTTATGTGGACAGCCTGCTCGTGGGCGTGATCTGCTATGCCTTCAGGTTCATCCGCCTCCTGTCCCTTGTCCTCACTGTCACTGGGCTGTAGGCCTTCAGCCTCAGCAGGGGGCAGGCCACAGGTCTTGGCTAGATTATGGCACATGCAGTAGGATAAGAAACTGTCACAGAGCTTGGTGTGGCTGTAGAGCAGGCATCTCCCCGATCTGTCCAGGCAATTAAAGTGCTTTTCAGTCAGGCAGAAGTCCTGATCTGTCTATGGGCCTTGTTGCGGTGCGTATTTACTGTATTCCCCGGACATGCTAGGGGAATCATCAGCCAAGCTTTGAGGGGAGAGCGTAGAGAAGAAGAGAGTTAGAGAGTCAGGCCTTGGCGAGACAGACGTGGGCCTCCTTATGCAGAGCTACCAGACCTGTTAGAAGCTGAATGAAAGACAGAGAGCAATGGTTGCTTAGAGACTGCAGTGGTGGGTGAGCTGCAAACACACACAGAGCATCCCTCAGTGATGTTCCTTACTTCAAGCAGTCATGGATGCCTATGACAGAATGTAGACCTCGTGATAGGAGCCTATGGACCTAGGTACAACATCAGTATGAGATCTGTGGCATGTTAAGCACGTGGAAGCCCACTAGCCTCGCTCCCAGCAAGTGGCCCGATTGCTATGTGTGTGGAATTAATTGCCCCCAAAACTGATAGAAAATGAGCAATGTCATAAAATTCTGTCATGGTTCTGCTGTTAGTGCTGTCTGTCATCAGGAAAACTGAAATATACAGAGCAAGGTGGCTGACTGTAGTGACTTTTAGGTGGTCAGGCAAGGTTTGACCTTTCTGTGTGGAAGGCCGCAGATCCCCCTCTGATCTCTGGCAAAGGTACAGTACAAAATGGTTTCCCATATTAAACCTATATCTGCAAAGCACTTGGGCCTCAGACAAGCCCAAAAACAACTCCATGGAATAATCTCCTCTTCCTCTGTTGTGTCTCTCTCTGCTGACACAGGTTCCACAAAATCCATCTATTTATTACCCTCATTGACATCACTACCAGCACCCCTTCAGCCCCCACCACCAGCACAGGCAGCCACACACACACACACACACACACACACACACACACACACCCTAAGGCACACAGACAGGAGACACACTCATAGGCATACTGAGTGACAACAGAAAACAGACAGGCTGACAAGATACCACTGAAAAAAGCACAAAAACTACCCACAAACAGATAATTGCAAACAGGCCCAATCAGTCTCCAGCCCACACACCACTCTAAGCAGCAGATCCCAAAATACATGTGAGGTTTAAACTCTGCAGCTGAAGTAGCAGGTGTAAAAGCAGAGATGCAAGCTTGATGATGTCTACGATATGTGTGCTCCACCTGTAAAGTAGGTAAATGTGCGCATTTTTTCCAAAGCATCCCAGAAGGCCCTTGAAATGCCCTTTTTGTAAGTGTGTACGTTTCTGCGTAGCAGTGACAGTACGCGCTTTATCCAGCCCTTCAGAAAAGTTGCTTACTGCGCCTATATGCCGATTTTATATATATATAGCTACTACTGCTACTACTACTTAACATTTCTATAGCGCTACATGACATACGCAGTACGGTACAAACATACAAAAACAAAAATTAAACTGGGGAGTCAAAGCAGGGACTTCATATATCTCTGTTTTCTTAGATCTTTCCGTTGCATTCGACACTATAAATCATGACATCCTACTATCTCGCCTTGCCAGTATAGGCACAGCTGGAACAGTCTTCTCCTGGTTTCAATCCTGCCTCTCAAGGGTCTTTATAAATCATTCTAGCTCAGATCAAGTTACTTTAAAAACAGGAGTCCTGCAAGGGTCTGCACTATCAGTAGTACTATTCAATATCTACCTCGTGCCGATTTGTCAAACACTTTCCACTCTAGGAGTATCCTACCGCTTGTATGCTGACGACATACAATTCTATTTCTTAACTAAACACAACTGGAATTCCACTCTAAAATTTCTTGAACTTTGTTTATCCACAATTAAAAGATGGCTATCCCACAATAAGCTCTGCTTAAATCTAACAAAACTGAAATAATGATTTTAGGACACCCACAGTGTGAAAACATACCTGACTTCCATCTCGATTGACAACACGCCCATTAAAATCACTGATCAGTCCGTAATCTTGGCATCATCTTAGATCCAAAATTAAACCGATCCAAACATATTAAATTCATCACTAAATCCTCTTTCTATAAACTCTGACTACTCAAACATATCAAACCATTTCTTGACTCATCTCTATTTCGTAGAGTGCTTCAATCCCTGGTTCTAACAGGCCTGGACTACTGCAACTCTCTCTACTTACTAGGGTTGCCTCAAATTGCTTTACGCTCTCTCCAATTCGTTCAAGATGCCGCAGCATGACTCCTTTCCAATTGTAAGCTACATGATCACATATCCCCAGTCCTTTTTCACCTTTACTAGCTCCCTAGCAAATGGTGAATTCAATACAAAACCTTAACAATAATACACAATCTTGTTCATAATAATCACCATTCACACCCCCTGCAGAAACCTAAGATCAAAAAATCAATTACTGTTACAAATTCCATCATTAACATCAAGCAGGTGAATCTGACACAAGAACGCGCTTTTTCAATTGCAGGCCCAATTTTATGGACGCCTTACCTCCCAGCCTTAGATTAGTTTCCGATAGCAAAGGATTTAAAAAGGGACTGAAACATCATCTCTTCAACTTAGCCTTTCCAGATCTTTGTGACTTATTCCACGTCCGAAAATTAGCTTTAACTGTATTCTGTGACTTGTTTGTCTTTTGAGATTGGTCTTTTATTTTGATGTTCATGAATGAATGTTAGTGTGTTATTTTTATTTGTTTTTATTCTTTGATTTATTTTTAATTATTATGTATGTTCTTTGTAACCCGCCCGGAACATTGGAGGGCGTGGGATATAAACACTTATAAATAAATAAATAAATACAGAACAATATAATGAGCTCAGTGCATTTGGTTTTTCTTTTTTCACATAAGAAGTCTATCCTCACGGAGGAAGAGACCTCAGAAACAGCTTGTTGATCACAAAATCTCTTTGCAAGCTTCAAATTATCACCGGTCAAGAAACTTCCGACCTCCCTACATTTTTAATTATTTTTCATGAAACATTCTATGTAAATTATTCCCTTATGTGACTTTCCCTCTGTGAATAAAAATGTGTTTATTCCTTTTTATGTCCATTTTTTTTTTAAATTTGTACAACATAACTTTTAAAGTCCAACTTATTGTTCTTCCGAAGCTCCTAACTTCTCTTATTTGTGATCTTGTCAATAATTGTTGACAATCAATCAATATTGGAAGAACTTTTCTTCTGGTTCAAATCCAGGCTTGGAGCTTCATGAACCTCACAAATACCAAAGGTAGCTGCCAGGGGTGAAAAAAGAAAAAAACCCAAATGCGCGGGGGAAACGGGGGGTAACGGGAGCGTCTTCAAAGGGGCCCGGCTGCGAGCGAAGTGCCGGGCCCGGGAAAAGGGGCGGGGAGGAGCAGAGCTGGAGGTGAAAAGGGGTCGGGAAGAGAGAGGGAGGGTAGGCAGGGGGTAGGAAAGTTCCCCCCAGTCTGCTCCTTAATCGCGCGTGCATGTTATAAAAGTGCACTTGGAGGCGTGGTGCATATGCTTTTAAAAATCTACCCTGAAGCTCATTATATTGTTCTGCAAACATAAAAAAAGAGAGTCCCTGCTCAATAGAGCGTACAGTCTAAAGAGACCAACCTACAGGACAAGGGACTTGGGGCATTTCATAAAGCAAGACATTGGTTAAAAGAAAAGGAAGTTAGTTAAGACTAAAAGCAGACAATCAGGCCTAAGAGTTATAATAGTGCCCCTCTTTAAGTGAGTTTGTACAGCCCTGCATAGCACTATATACATGATAAGCAGTTCCTAGGAAAGGCGCTGTCTTCTGGTCACAGCTGGGGAGGTGCTGTTTGACTTAAGCAAGCTGCAGCCACATCTCCATGGGGCTGATGTACCTGGGTGTGTGTCTGCGTGTGTCTTTACCGTTCTAGTCTTACGCACGTATGTAATGTGGTCAGTGTGGAAAAAATGCACACATAAACCCACTTCAGAACGCACAGCTGGTTTTACACAAGTGCATGCAAATTGAGTGGAAGGAGGCCATTAACTATTCGCGGGGCTATGCAGGGAGCCACCCATCGGTTAGTGTGGGTTTTTGTACGCGGGTTTCTAAGCGCCTGGGTCAGGGCAGGAGTTAATTAAAGCGCGCGTCTGGACGACGGTGTCCACCATTGCTGGCATTAGTGAGGCTGTGTCCCCGTGCAGCTCGGGGGTAATCAGGGATTACCTTCACCTTTTCCGGATGCTACGGTACATTTTGCGGGTCGGCTGAAGAAATCTCTGCTGCATTTCCCGCAATTACCTCCATCCCGTGGTACAGCTGCCATGCGATCAGAGACGGCACATGAAGGGGTTAGAAACTGCTCTGCCCACCGTCAGTCCCACTCCCGGACCACTAACGTCTTCACTGTTTTATATTAGGGGAAGGCTCTCGCCCCGAGAATCACTCGCGGGGCCACCACACGAAAGTGGAGTTTTCAGCACGGGTTTCTGTGCGGTCTATTACATAGGGCCTTGATCGCGCTTGTTTGCACGCATTTCCACGCGCATTTTCACACGTTTTTCTTCTGTGTGGATTTTCTGTGCATATCTCATTTGCATACACATCCTTTATCGCATCCCGCGGAGGTGCCTGCTTTTATATTGGGCTTTGGGACAGCCCGAAGCTGGCTGTCTCTGAAGGCGCCGCGGCCTGATCGTGTCCACCACCTGAAAGCGCAAGTGGCATCTTCTGATGCATTAGCCTTAACTTTTAGTCCAGAGCTGAGCGCCCTCCGCCTAACTCCCAGCTTGGACAAAGCAGAAATGTTGATATCGGTGTCTGTAGCTACACCCCAGGATGCTTCTCAGAAGTCACTGCCTTTGGCCTCAGCCTATTTGTAATCTGATTTCAGATTGTAAACAATAGTTAAAGTATAGGAGGAAATATGTTCTTAAGGGAACAGAGGATTGCGCAGGTCACGCCTTCAGCATAACGGAGTGGGAATTTGCCCTGCATTTCCTGGCCCCCTGTGACAGCATGGTGCAATGAACAGAGAAAGCAGGAAGGAAAAGTGGGGTATTCTGACACCCTCCTAATACTAAAACAAAATACTATGGTCTGCGTTCCTCGATGCCCTCATGCCAGTAGGCGTGTGGCTTTGCAGCAGACTGAGCACAGACAGGACGCTCTGCTTCTGATGTATTCTTTTCTGTATGGCTAGGATGCAGAAAATCTTATCAGGTCATTCTGCGTGCAGCAGTGAATGGGGTGCAGGCTGGGCTAGGGAAGGTTAGTGCGCAGCGGTTGCCATGGTAACCCTGGCTCTTTCCGCAGCACTAGTACCCTGGCTGCTAGGAAAACCGAGCCAAGCAAGGGGGCAGACGTAACCTCTTCCACAGAGGAGAGCTGCACATGACATTACAGCCGGCTGTAGCTTTCTCCCCCCAGAATAAACAGCAAGCTGCGCAGCCCCCTGTGTCTGTATTGCCAGTGTAAAGAACATATATTAAAGCAGAGTCCGTTGCGCATGATAGGAAGATGGCCGATGATATCATAGTTTTGTGCGCGCTGCACTAGCAGTCTGTGGACCATGGGCTCCCAGTAGGGCAAGGAAGCAGTTTATTGCAATAACAGAAGGCAATGTTTTGGTTTAGCTCTTATAATCATAGTTCTCAGTATCTCTGGAAGCTGATGTAATAGGCACCATTGTATGCCTCCAGTCCTCTGAGCCATGTACAAGGCCAAATAAGAGCAGCTATGTCACTCGTAATATTTTTCTCATACTAAAATATAAGATATGAGGCTACTTGGGATCTGTTCTTCTTTCCTTAGGGATACATTTTTCACCCAGCTCTGAATTTTGCAGAATAGTCACCATTATTTGTTTTCTAGAACAGAATATATATATATATATATATATATATATATATATATATATATATATATATATATATATATTTATCAAAAAACCCCAACGTGATACCATTGGAGACAACTAGCACTTTTTAATATACTCAACCAACTCATAAAACCCCACATATTTTTTAAAAAATGTTTATTTTTTTATTAGTGTATTAACAGTCACTTTACATATATATTAATACAAAATTACAAATTATATCAAATACATGATTATTACACATTAAAAAAATATGAGTCCACCAATTATTAACCCTCAATTTTCTCCTAACTACTAAACTCAATCTCACCCTCAGTGGACTTACATATACTCTATGATGTTGTACTTGGTCTTCTGTAACAATCACCACTAAACTATTGAACATTTTATCTGCATAGCTCAATTGCTATGCCCATCAATCTTAACACAATTTAGTGGTATGTTCTATTTTGAAGATTCCATCTTCCATCCCGACAAGGGCCTTGTTTCGCCAATGCTGGCTTCTTCAGGGGACTACTTGTATAGAGACCAAACATCAACAAAACCAATGTCTTCTATTTCATATATCTTTATCTCTTCACCAACTCCTCTCTACCGGCGTCTACCAGGATACAAACTTTCAAAGTGTGTTAACTGGTTTCATACCTTTTCCTCCACAGTGAAACTACTATTCACAATAGTGTTGCAGTTTCAAACTCTTCTCTCAATTTCGAAAATTTCCGAAACAACTACACGCCACCGCTGTTCAAGCTCTCCTTCTTTGTGGAAAAATCTTTGCAGCTGACGCACGGCTACATGCTGAGGAAGAATTGAAGGTGGTTGAGAATTACCGGGAATAACTTTGAAGTCAAATGAGAATGAACTGAACAGCGGTAGCGTGCAGTTGCTTTGGAAATATTTGAAAATTGAGAGAAGAGCTTGAACAGCGGTGGCGTGTAGTTGTTTCGGAAATATTTCGAAAATTGAGAGAAGAGTTTGAAACTGCAACACTATTGTGAATAGTAGTTTCACTGTGGAGGAAAAGGTGATGAGAACCAGTTAACACTCTTTGAAAGTTTGTATCCTTGGTAGACGCCGGTATAGAGAGGTGGTAGTTGAGAATGTTGACACTCTTTGAAAGTTTGGTATCCGGTAGAGGGTAGAGGAGTGGTGAAGAGATAAAGATATATGAAATAGAAGACATTGGTTTTGTTGATGTTTGGTCTCTATACAAGTAGTCCCCTGAAGAAGCCAGCATTGGCGAAACAAGGCCCTTGTCGGGATGGAAGATGGAATCTTCAAAATAGAACATACCACTAAATTGTGTTAAGATTGATGGGCATAGCAATTGAGCTATGCAGATAAAATGTTCAATAGTTTAGTGGTTGATTTGTTACAGAAGACCAAGTACAACATCATAGAGTATATGTAAGTCCACTGAGGGTGAGATTGAGTTTAGTAGTTAGGAGAAAATTGAGGGTTAATAATTGGTGGACTCATAGGATTTTTTAATGTGTGTAATAATCATGTATTTGATATAATTTTGTAATTTTGTATTAATATATATGTAAAGTGATGTTATACACTAATAAAAAAAAAACATTTTTTTAAAAAATATTGTGGGGTTTTATGAGTTGGTTGAGTATATGTAAAAAGTGCTAGTTGTCTCCAATGGTATCACGTTGGGGTTTTTTGATAAATAGATAAGTAGATAGCACTGGAGGAGACGATAGTGCCAAAAATTTTTTTGTTTGCTATATATATATATATATATATAGTGTATGCTTGTAGAGATTTATAAGACACTTTTATACCTTTATGCATAGAAGGGCAGAGATATCGAGCCTGATTTAGCAAGGACCAGCATGCATAAACTCAGAGGAGTACTCTCTTCATACACAAACTCGGCTTCCATCAGTGTAGCTGTCGGAATGACAAGTTTAGATACTTGTTTTTCATGAAGAAGACAGGAAGATAGGAAAAAGCACAGCCACCATTATCTTTATTATATACTGCCTGGGCCTAGGCTGGCTGCACAGTGCAAGTAAGAACCTACTAAAATAGAAAAACATGCAAAACAACAGCAAAATAAAAACTAGTCAAGAGCAGGCAAGTCCTGTAATCCCGTACGTAGGCAAAACCTGAAATGCAGGGAGGAAGACTCAGTTCGGAGTAAAACTAGGCCAGCTGTTGGCAAGTTAGATGTAAAACATTAATAAGGTTGGATAAAAGAGAATTTTTAAAAGGAGCTGGCCGAAGAGGGATTAAAGGGGCAGTTAGTAAAAAATAAGGTCATCGCCGGTCTGTAGTTTCCCGGATCGCCCCTGGAGCCCTTTTTAAATATTGGGGTTACATTGGCCACCCTCCAGTCTTCAGGTACAATGAACGATTTTAATGATAGGTTACAAATTGCTAGTAATAGATCTGCAATTTCAGTTTTGAGTTTTTTCAGATGATATACCTGGGGTAAATGCCATCGTGTCCGTGTGATTTGCTACTCTTCAGTTTATCAGTCTGGCCTACTACATCTTCCAGATTTATGTGATTTGTTTCAGTTCTTTTGAATCATCACCACTGAATACTATTTTCAGCATGAGCACCTCCCCAACATCCTCTTCAGTCAACACGGAAGCAAAGAAATCATTTAATCTTTCCGCGATGGCCTTATCTTCCCTAAGTGCCCTTTAACCCCTCGGTCATCTAACGGTTGGCCAGCTTCGTCTCAAATTCTCCTTCAGCCAGCCTTACCAGTGTTTTACATCTAACTTGCCCATGCTTATGCTTTCTCCTATTTTCTTCAGGTGGATCCTTTTTCTAAATTTTGAAAGAAGTTCTTTTGGCATCTTTGGAAGAGAGATCCCTCTCTGATATTCTAAAACCCAGGGTAATTCATCCGCAGACTGAGAGAAGCTGCAGCCAGAGCAGTGTGAGAGGTGGCGGTTGTCGCCGGTACCCGGTGGAGTGGAAGGGTAAGGCTTGCTCTGGAGGGGGGAGGTGTACGTCTGTGGGGGTTCAGGAGAGGGGGTAACCCCTTGACCTCTACGGCAGTGTTTGCAGTGGCTCAGGCCGGCAGGCTGTTTCCTTTTTCTACGCCTGACTGTCGTATTCTTATGGCTATAGCCGGTTAAGTGAAAAGCATTCATGGAAGCATTTACACCTGCTAATGACCTCATCTACAGTTATTCAAATAACTGCAAATACTGGAGTTCACCTGGTTATTTGACCTTTCAAAAACACTACACTAGGGGACGCTCCATGGAACTGGCACATTTAGAACAAATTGTAGGAAGTGTTTTTTTCGCTCTGTGCCAATCAAACTATGGAATCTGTTGTCAGAGGACATGGTGAAGGTGACTAATGTAGTGGTGTTCAAGAGAGGATTGGAGAAGTCCATGAGCAGTCATTAGCCAGTGGACTTGGGAAAGCCGGCGCTTATTCCTGGGAGTGTGAGATACAAGGAACAGATCAACTGTTGGGGATGTGCGGGTATCTGTGACCCACACTGGCCACGCTCAGAGACAGGATGGACCTTGGCCTGACCCAGCCTGGCATTTCTTGTGTTTTTATAAGTCAGTCATCTAATTTATCCTTGCCCCAGAAATCTCTGAAATGCTGCCAAGTTATCCAGCTAAATTTTATCTGGGTAATGACTTATGGGGCTAAAACCTAGCCAGCTGAGTGCCAGTGATATTCAAAGGATGGCAATTCTCCAGCGAACTCTAAAGTTATCCAGATTTATGCCTTTCAAGTTTGACCTCTGGATTTGTTCCGTGAACTGCCTATGTACACTCAGGTTTCCATTCTAGGATTTGGTTTGATACTTCTTACCGCAGCTTTATGAGCTCTGTCAGACCTGCTTTACGATGCTCTGGCTTATAAGGCAAGCAGTTTCTTCGACCTGTTGTGAACAGCGGTGCCGTTGGATTGCTTATTAGTCAGAACCGTCTGCAACTGCTCCAAAACTCAGGCACTAGACTCATTTCCAGGACAAAATATCGGGAACGAGTTGCGTGGGGGTTGCAGGCGTAGAATTGGCATATAAGCATGTAAGTAGCCTGTAGCGCATGGTTACATGTTAATAGAAAAAAGAGGGGTTCTGGAGCGGGGTGATCAGAACTATGCCCTCAATTTGGGATTTTGTAAGCAATGCGTATACATTACCAAACTTGCCCGTATACGTTACAGGTGCTGACTGCCTTGCGAAATCGAAATCTCACTTGCCTTTCGCCTGCACTGTTTGGGTGGCAGGTCTGGGTGAGCTGATGTGGGTCCGGGATAAAGTCTGCCTTATGACTTTACTGTAAGATTGATTGACCTCTGTATGTACCATGTAATCCGCATTGATTATGGTGAAAGGCAGCATACAAGAAAAATGGATAATAAAATAGAGGGTATAGGCGAACTGGGAAAAGCCTGGGTGGAGATATCAGCAAACTGCTGATTCCAATGCACACCCGAGTTTCTATTTCCATGACTGATGTACACGCGTTTAATTCTGGGTTCTGGTGCATGTATGTTACAATTAAAAGGTAATTTTCAAAGGAGTTATGCGCGTAAACGTAACATACTATCACAGCATTTACACAGATAAAAGCAATGGGCAGTTTTCCAACACCCACTTTCATGGGTAAAGGGCATTTATTTACAGGTGTAAAACCCAGTTTTATATGTACAGATAAGATATACGCCTGCATTTCTATAAGATGGGTAGAGAACGTATGCATTTGCTGCATTACCAGCTTTCACGTGTACTGACGCATCCGTGCATAGCTTCGGGTCAGACTACGTGGTGTTTCATAAACGGTGCAAGTCCCGCCGGCGGCTCTATCCTACACCGGCACAGATCTCCTCCGCTCCATTTATCCACGCATTGCCGCCTTTTGAAAGTTGCCGTCACATTGTAAAGGCTTCCTTGGCTGCCCATAGACTCACACATCCCATTTCGACTGATTGTCTTATGAGCAGGTTGTAAAATAACCCGGCCTTGTGTGGCTACGTAAGCAGCAAAAACCAGGTTAATCAAGAGACCAGGGGGCCAATCACCTCCCAGCCCCCAAAATAACTTACACAGGGCCTCACCCCCCTCCCCCAAACCTCTTCAGTGAGCACAGGACCCCTTCCTGGCTTTTTTTAATAAATTGAAAGAGCAGTCTGCCCGCCCCCCCCCCCCCCCCCGCTTCCCACATTCCCGCAAGGAATATAAATTGCTGGGAACCTTTCCCCCCCATGATCCTCCCTGATCCTCCCCAATATCTGCCCCCCTCCTGCGCCTCCAGGCCGCTTTGAGAAAGGTAGCGCTGGAAGCAAACTCTTCCGTTAAGCTTACGCCTCTAGCGCTGGCTCGGGCTCCCCTTATACGGGGACCTGGAGGCCTGGAGACTTCAGTATTCAGGACACGGAGACCTGAGATTCCTGCACCTTATCCAGGCGCCGGGCCACCTTCAGATTATCAGATACGATCATCACCCCCACACCCCACGCTTCTTTCTTTCATAGAAGAACCTCATACCCTAGACTGAACTGCTTCCTTGGGTTTCTGCAGGCCAAACACATGATTCTGCATATTTAGCATTAAATCTTAGCTGCCAGAGCAAAGACCAGGGGCGGATCGGCCACCGGGGGATCGGGCATCCCCCGGTGGGCCGATCGCTCCATTCATGTGGTCTGCCGTGCGCGGCCGTGACAGAGCCGCGCACGGCAGACCACGTGATGTGTCCTGGGCCGGCCTGGGCGGCGAATACCCGGGCCGGTCCGATGTCGTGAATCCGCCGCTGGCAAAGACCATCCCTGAAACGTCACCACATCCCTCCTCAGGTTTTCCATAACTTCCTGGCTGTCCACCCTCCCACAAACCTTTTCCTGACAATTCTTCCATAATATCACTCGTGAACCGATCCCTGTGGCGCAGCACGAGTAAAGCAGAGCGGCGTTCACCACTACCAGTTTATAACCCAGTCAGTCAGTTTAGGGCCTGTAGCAAGGGCATTCAGGTTTTGTGGAACCACGTGAAAGGTACGGAAACCGTGTCGAGGCGGAATATTAAATGTCTCCGAGTAAATAAATAAATAAATAAATAAATAAATGCAAGCCCGCTACATCTAACGCTTTCCTCTGATGCAACACTATGGTCATCCAGCCAAAGAAATCAATCAGATTCATTTTTTTATTTTTATAATGCAAATAAAATGTCACTTTTAGAGTTGCTGAAATTGTTACGATTCTGGCCGCGAGCGCCGCAACCAGACCCTTACCTCCGTGCTCCTGGACCTGTTCTCGCTTCGGGTGGCCTGGTTCGCGGCCTGTTCGGCGGCGTCCCCGCGGGGCCCACGCCGCCGGGATGCCTCCCATGGATGCCCTGCCTCTGCGCGCGCGCCACTTGGACGCTTTCTAGGCCGTTTCCCGCCAGTGGTGACTCCGCCCAGTTCCTGACATCCGACGCTGCGGCCTTGATAAGCCGACCGTGGACACTCAGTCTTTGCCTTGCAACGGGCTTACCTACTGGTCCCCTGTTGCTCCGTGCCCTGGAGTGACCTGCCTTGGAACTCGCTCTGTTCCTGCTTGCCTGCTACAGTGCCTGCCTGGTTCCAGTGCCCGAGTCCTGCTACAGTTCCTGCCTGCTACAGTTCCTGCCTGGTTCCAGTACCCGAGTCCTGCTACAGTACCTGCTTGGTTCCTGCTTGCCTGCCAAAGTTCCTGCCCGGTTCCAGTACCCGAGTCTTGCTACAGTTCCTGTCTGCTGTTCTAGTCTGGTTCCAGTATCCGAGTCTTGCTACAGTTCCTGTCTGCTGTTCTAGTCTGGTTCCAGTACCCGAGTCTTGCTACAGTTCCTGTCTGCTGTTGTAGTCTGGTTCCAGTATCCGAGTCTTGCTACAGTTCCTGTCTGCTGTTCTAGTCTGGTTCCAGTACCCGAGTCTTGCTACATTTCCTGTCTGCTGTTCTAGTCTGGTTCCAGTATCCGAGTCTTGCTACAGTTCCTGTCTGCTGTTCTAGTCTGGTTCCAGTACCCGAGTCTTGCTACATTTCCTGTCTGCTGTTCTAGTCTGGTTCCAGTATCCGAGTCTTGCTACAGTTCCTGTCTGCTGTTCTAGTCTGGTTCCAGTATCCGAGTCTTGCTACAGTTCCTGTCTGCTGTTCTAGTCTGGTTCCAGTACCCGAGTCTTGCTACAGTTCCTGTCTGCTGTTCTAGTCTGGTTCCAGTACCCGAGTCTTGCTACAGTTCCTGTCTGCTGTTCTAGTCTGGTTCCAGTATCCGAGTCTTGCTACAGTTCCTGTCTGCTGTTCTAGTCTGGTTCCAGTACCCGAGTCTTGCTACAGTTCCTGTCTGCTGTTCTAGTCTGGTTCCAGTATCCGAGTCTTGCTACAGTTCCTGTCTGCTGTTCTAGTCTGGTTCCAGTATCCGAGTCTTGCTACAGTTCCTGTCTGCTGTTCTAGTCTGGTTCCAGTACCCGAGTCTTGCTACAGTTCCTGTCTGCTGTTCTAGTCTGGTTCCAGTATCCGAGTCTTGCTACAGTTCCTGTCTGCTGTTCTAGTCTGGTTCCAGTACCCGAGTCTTGCTACAGTTCCTGTCTGCTGTTCTAGTCTGGTTCCAGTACCCGAGTCTTGCTACAGTTCCTGTCTGCTGTTCTAGTCTGGTTCCAGTACCCGAGTCTTGCTACAGTTCCTGTCTGCTGTTCTAGTCTGGTTCCAGTATCCGAGTCTTGCTACAGTTCCTGTCTGCTGTTCTAGTCTGGTTCCAGTACCCGAGTCTTGCTACAGTTCCTGTCTGCTGTTCTAGTCTGGTTCCAGTTCCCTGTCCTGTTCATCAGCCTGCTCGTTCCAGTCTCAAGTTCATCAGCTGGCATAAGTCCCAGTGGCTGGGCTCCTCCCGGGGGAGCACCGGCTTCCAGGGTGAAGAGCACCTCTACGTCCTGCCTGAACATCTGCCTCCCGGCCTGCGGTGTACCAGAGACATTGAACCCCTTTCCCAGTCTCCTGCAGGCTGGCCCAAGGATCCACTAAACTGAGACTCCATAACAGAAATACTCCTGTACTGTATTGAAGCATCCTGTCTCAAGGTTAGATATCGAACGGCAGGAAAACGCTTATCTTAAATTAAAGAGAACCACGGTGCTTTAGATAATGTTTGTTTCCTGCCTGTTTCCAACTTCAATTGCCTGACACTGCCAGCGTTTCGACAAAAAATGTCTGCTTCGGGGGCTAGAGAGAGCTTAAAAGATTACAAACAAATTAAATACTTTTTTGTTACCAATCGAGCAATAGCTTGCAATTCAAGACTTGGGGAAGCAGCGCAAGCTTGTCTTGGGCTACGATGATAACTGGAGTCAAGAGAATGGAAGTTTTGACGAGGGGGGGGGGGGGGAATGGGTAAGAGTGATATGAGAGGTGAAAGACAGGTCATCCAATAGAAGAGAGGGGATTCAAATGGAGCATAGGGATTGGGTGAAGATAATATAAGGTATTGAGGGGCGACCATTGGTGGGCAGTGGGTGAGGAACAGCTGAGGCACAGAGGACGATTTCCAGGGGACCCTGGTAAGGGAAGAGGGCAAGGTGGTCGTTAATTCTCTTAAAAACTGAGGCGGGTCTTGTTTGAGATATATTTTGGACCTGGAGGGGACAGTGGGTTACTCATTGTTAAATAATAATAATAAAAATAATAAAAAAAATATAGGATAGTTATTTAGTGATAATTCAACGGAAAAGGATTCAATTGTTTTATATTGTTGGTTAGTTGTCCCCTTCCCCTGCGCCTGTTTAGGCTGGGGTTATGCCTAAAAAAGCCAGAGAACGCCCCCGCCTCTCGGGGAGCCGTTCTCCTGCGGCCCTGCCCGCCCCCTGCCCCCCCCTTCCCTTCTTGTGCCTCCGCCTCTCCTCACCTGCCGCTGCGAGCTGCGTCGCCTGTGCATAGCCTCTCGGCTCCTTCGCGCCGGTTTCTTCCTCCTCCTGGTGATTCTTCCCAGGTCGGAGGTTTTGAGTCTCCGTCCTTACTCACTGCGGATTCGGGAAAGAGTGGCCCCGAGTCGGCGGATGTGGACGTCCCGCCCTCCCCTTCTCATTCCGATAGCCCCGGCGCCTCGCCGGGAGATGTCCCTGAGGTCTCCCTTAATGCGTCAGCCATGGAGTTCAGCTTCCTCGACGAGGGAGCCCCTCCTCCTCCTGCCCCGGCGCCGCCCCTGCCTGGCCCCCCCTGTCGCGCACGCGCGGCCTCTGCCTCAGGCAGCTCTCGCTTGAATAAAAAAACCCCTCCCGGGATTGTTTCTGTTGTTGCTGCTCCGGTCCGCACGGGTTCGCGTCCGATCGAGCGTGCTTCTAGTGCGAGCAGTTCTCGCCGTTCCAGAGCACCTGCGCGCGGCAGGGTTTCCCCAATGGCGTTTTCTGCTCGAGGGGGGCATGCACTTCGGAAAAAAGCGGGCATTTCTTCTCCTCGCGAGAAAGTGGCCAGAAGTGAGTATGTGCAGCCGGTCATTAGGGGTGTCAGGGGAGTTAGGGCCCCCCGCTCAACGCGTGCCTCTTTTGCAGTTAGCAGAGCCTCAATCGGAGTGATACCAGGGGAAGCCTTTAGGGGTGGAGACATGCGCGGGGATGTAGAGTTGCATAGGCAGCAGGAGCGTGGGGTAAGTACAGGAGGTGTGAGAAAGGAAGATCAGGGTTTTGGACTGTCTACCAGGCTGGGTAGTGTCCCAGGAATGAGAGGGGTGGAGCATAGCACTTCGCAGGTGCATGATTCCTTTTCTACTACTGGCAGGAGTTTGCAGGTTAATGTTAGCAAGGGGTGGAGTGCTGGTGGTAAGTATTTGGAGAGCGGGAGAGGGGGTTGGGGCACTAGCTTAGGCAGGGAGGTGTCTTTCCTTGCAGATGCAGACGAGGACGATGGCCCGGGTACCTCAGCGAGAGATGCTTGGAGAGCGAGAGACTTACGGAGGGACTTAACTCAGCTGGAGTTTGGACAAAGAGAGGAAGGTGGACGGCAGGTGGCGGTGGATCCGGGGATCACGGTGTCGATAGGTCCAGGTGAGAAAGCGGAGGAGAGTAGGGGGAGAAAAAAGAGGAAAGGGAAGAGAAAGAGGGATTCATCTTCCAGCTCGTCATCTAGCACTTCGGATTCCTCTGAGGACTCATCTGAGTCTGGCCCGAGATATAAATCTGCGTTAGAAGCTGGACCGGTGCATGGGGTGGGACATTCAGCTAGTGCAACATTAGCTGAGTTATGGGAGGGAGTTCCCAGGAAGATACGGGCAAAAATACGTAAGAGGAAGTATGTGAATATTTTCAGCTTACTAGAGGGCAGGAGGGGAGGGACGAAGAGTAAGAAGAAGGATAAGAAGAAGCATAGTAAGTCTGGAAAGGTAAAAGTAGCTAAGAATATTGTTAATTGGGTGCGTGGATTTTTAAGATTAGCTAGCGTGGTGGGGCATTACGATTCCTCGCAATATGGGGCTTTGCTGTCCTATGCGGACAGCATATTGGGAGCGTTTCGGGATTACGAAGGTTGGGCATGGCTCAACTATGATGAGAAATTCCGAGACAAAATGGCCGGGAATAAAGCAATGTCTTGGGGAGGACAGGATATCAATTTGTGGCTCACACAAATGACATTTAAAGGATTCCCTGCGGCAAAAGGAGCAGGATGGGGGACTAGCGGGTCAGGAGTGGCGGGGGGACAGGGTAGCATAGGAGGGGCAGGGTATTCCTTTCGGACAGGAGGACAAGTTAAAGGAACACAGGGCGGAAAGGGAAAAGGGGGTGGCAATGATACCTGTTGGAGATTTAACAAAGCGGTCTGCCTGTTTCCCGATTGCAAATTCAGACATGCATGTTCCATATGTGGGGGGGCACATGCAGCTATCAAGTGCGGACAAGGAGTTGGCGGACAACAAAGTAGAGGGGGAAAATCCTAGTGCATGGTTGCAGTTAGCGGGGGTCGCCAGTGTCTCGTTGGGCAATGAGTTATTGGTTAGATCTTTATCCTAAGAGAGACATAGCCAAATTTTTATTTGAGGGGTTTAAAGAGGGTTTTGTAATTCCTTATGAAGGCCCATTGGCCAGAGTGAAAGGGAGAAATGCCCTTTCAGCAAGGGATTATGCGGATATTGCTAGGGAAAAAATTGGGGCGGAGGTTAGTTTAGGAAGGGTGGCAGGGCCATTTGGTTTTCAGCCGTTTAATAACATGCACTTGTCCCCAGTTGCAGTTATTCCTAAGAAGGAGGAGGGTAAGTTCCGTTTCATTCTGAACTTGTCCCACCCGAGAGGTAGGTCAGTGAATGACTTCATTCCCAGAGAATTCTGTTCGGTTCGTTATGCTTCGTTCGACGAAGCAGTTAGTTTAGTGCAATTAGCAGGGAGGGGGGCACTGTTAGCAAAAGCAGACATTGAGTCAGCTTTTAGGTTATTGCCGATTCATCCGAGTTGCTTCTCATTGTTGGGTTTTTCTTTCGAGGGTAGGTTTTATTTCGACAAGTGTTTGCCGATGGGCTGTGCGGTATCGTGCGCCTTTTTTGAGGCGTTTAGTACCTTTTTACATTGGGTGGTAGAGCAGAAGACAGGGTGTAAAGGGGTGCTACATTATCTAGATGATTTTTTGTTTGTTGGGCCAGCTGGTTCGGATGTATGTCAAAGACAATTAAACGGATTTTTGCAGGTGGCAGACGAACTAGGAGTACCGGTAGCGCGTCAGAAGACAGAGGGTCCGGCATCCTGTTTAGTATTTTTTGGGCATAGAACTCGATTCGGAGGCCTTGGAGGCGAGGTTGCCAGAAGAAAAAGTTAGTCGTTTAAAAGAATTGGTGAGGGTAGTGAGAAGGGCGTAAAAGTGGGACATTGCGGCAGATGCAGTCCCTTATAGGGGTCCTGAACTTCGCTTGTAGGGTAATTCCAATGGGGAGGGCGTTCATTCAACGGTTGTCCAGTACAACTGTGGGAGTGAGAGCTGGCCATCACTTCATTCGTGTGACTTGTAGAGTAAAAGAAGAGTTGGGAGTGTGGGAGGCATTTTTGGAGTCTTTTAATGGTGTGTGTGTCATGCAATCTGCAGAGGTTTCAAACAGAGAGTTGGAATTGTACACAGTTGCGGCCGGGGGGATTGGTTTTGGAGCATATTTTCAAGGAAGATGGTGTGCCGAAAAGTGGCCAGCGGAGTGGGAATCGGAAGGTTTAACGAAGAATATCACTTTTTTGGAATTATTCCCGATAGTGGTGGCATTGTGCTTATGGGGAGAGCAGTTGGAGCATAAGAAAGTTTTGTTTTGGTGTGATAATTTGAGTGTAGTGCAGGTTATCAACAGGTTATCCGCTAAATGTGCGAAGGTGTCTGAGTTATTGAGGGACTTGGTTTTAGGTGTTTGGAGTTAAACGTTACCATTAGGGCGAGACATGTGCCAGGGGAATTGAATGTAATTGCCGATGCACTTTCTCGTTTCAAGTGGCAGGAATTTCGGGATCTGGCGCCGGAAGCGAATATCGAAGGAGAGCGGTTTCCGAAGCACCTGTGGCTTTTGGGTCGGGGGAAGCGTGGTCGCTGATTAAGAAGTCTTTGGCTCCATCTACATGGAACTCTTATATTAGAGGTTACACAATGGTGGTGCAATATTTGGAAAGGGAAGGTTGGACGGACGGGGATGCCAATGTTGACTGCATTGTGCGCTTTATTTTGTGGGCCAGGCATATGGGATACTCGTTAACTGCGGTGCGTTCTTATCTAGCGGGGTTTTCCTTCTTTCTGAAATTGAAGGGATGGGGGTCTCCGGTATCTAGTTTCCTGGTTAAACGGATTCTAGCAGGATGGAGACGGGATAATGGCGTTTTGCCAGATAAGAGGTTGCCAATCAGGTATGACGACTTGCGGACGATAGTCAGTTGTTTGCAGGAAGTATGCTGGTCCGATTATGAAGTGGTTTTGTTCCAAACTGCATTTGTCTTGGCATTTTTCGGGGCAATGAGGGTGAGGGAGCTGGTTGCTTCTTCTAGAAGAAATGTGGAAGGTTCCGGTTTAAAAGCACAAAACGTATGGGTCAGCAGTAAGGCAGTAACTATTTGTATTCATCGTTCCAAGACGGATCAATACGGAAGGGGGCAGTTTGTCACTTTAGTGCCAGCCTTGGATACGGAGGTGTGTCCTGTTTTGAATGTGCGGCGTTTCGTGGACTGGAGACCTCAGTTGAGCGGTTTATTTTTGTTGCATAACAATGGGTCGTCGTTGACAGTGTTTCAGTTTGGGCAGATTTTGAAGAAAGTAGTGCGATTATTAGGGTGGGATGCATATCGTTTTACCTCGCACTCTTTTCGGATCGGGGCTGCGACTTCGGCAGCAGAGAGCGGTTTATCCGGCAGAGCAATACAAAATATAGGACGATGGAAGTCCAAGGCATTCTTGTCGTATGTGAGGAGATAACAAAAAAAAAAAAAAAAAGATAAAATAAAATAAATTAAATCAGTGCCGGAGGGACGGGCAAGCGAGCTGTAGCGGTTGCAGCTTTGGGGATTTGAGTTGGGGGAAGCAGTTATTGATTGTTGTTTGTTTTTTACAGAAAGTCGAATGTGGCAAGGGGAACAAGGATGTGTATGGGTGGTGGGCCATTCTTTCATACACTGGGCGGCCAGCCGAGCAGAGATGAGGCCGTATGGAGTGAATTTGGAATTGGACAAACATAACTGGAAGATCAAATGGTTGAGTCATCGAGGAATGAACTGGGACGGACTGTTACCTTTTTTGTAAACATGCGTTTTGGCATATGATCTGCCAGCAATTTTGCTGATTCACTTGGGTGGGAATGATGTGGACAAGTGTTCTTGTAAGGAGTTGTTGGTAAAAATCAAGAAAGACTTTAGCCAATTGTTGAATGTGATGCCAGTCACTCGGTTGGGGTGGTCTGATATCATACTAAGGTTAAAATTCCTGGGATGTCCGCTATGGTATAGAGGAGTGAAAAAGTTAAACAGGCAAATAGGAAAGTGGTTAGTGAAAGAAGGGGGGTTTTGGGTGACACATGATTGGGCGAGTGAGGTCATTCCAGGATACTTCAGGGCGGATGGCATACATTTATCTGCAGTCGGTATTGATTTGTTCAATAATACACTGCAAGAAGGTTTGGAACGAGTTATTAAGGAAATTAAGGGCCGCAGTTGGGGGGAACAATGACAACGGCGTTGTCGATTGTTCTATGGCGGAAAACCCGAGCCCAGAAATGTTATTGCTTTGGTTGTACTGGTATAATTGAAAATAAGGGGGATCTCGTGCAACGCGGGGGGGCTGTGGCACTAGATCGACAACGAGCAAGAGGGGGGCCGATGCTCGAGGGGTTATGGCACCAGGAGCGCTACCACTGGAAGCGGTGGGGTGCACCAGCAGGTGACCAGAAGAATGGGGGTATTGTTGTATTGTGTTAAAGTTTGAGGGCTCGGGTATTACAATAAACTGCGGCCTTTTATTACCAAACAAAGTTGTTTGTGTGTTATATGGGAAAGTCAATAGCAATGAATAGTGAGGATGTATAGGGAGAGCGACAAGAAGAAAGAAATGGGGTGGTGAAATCTGTAGTGATTCTTGTATCTCTCAGTTATTATTAATAAAGCAAAAAACAAATAATTCTTTACCTTACCTGCTTAGTGACTTTTTTGTTGCTGAATTTCATTGGCTAAATCTTCAATTGAAGGTTGGTATTTCGTACACTTCAAGTCCAAGCAAGCGTTACAAACTTCATCTGTCAGTCGGTTTCTTTTATTGGCTCCCATTCATGTTCACAACACTCCCTCCCCATCTCCCAGGCATGCACACATTCATTCTCACACACACAGACCCCCAGGCAGGCACCCATGCATTCACACACATACACCCCAGGCAGAGTCCCATTCATACACATTCACACACTAAAGGTAGACCCCCCCTCTCTTTCTTTTGCCAGCAACCTCAGAACCTCTCTCATTCCTCTGCTGCCACTGTCACTGATGCCGCGTGGCTATTGCGGAGGTGCCGATTGCTGCTACTGACACTGAAGTCCATTCTGCTGCCTCCTCTGTGCAGGCCCCGTGGGCTTCCACTTTCTCCATGCTGATCTCGTACATTGTGAGATCCGTTGAGAAAGTGCTATTCTTGCACATTCCCAAAGAGTACATGTGCCAATCACTAAAAAGTACATTTTTTTTTTTTGCCTTTGCTGTCTGATCTTAGTTTTCTAATTGGTTGGTCACAGGCTTTTTTTTCACCTTCCCTTTCTTATTTTTTTGCCAATTCCTTTTATATTGTCTTTTTTTCTGTTTCTTTTTTCTCCATCTTCTTCCCTCAAACACACAGTCAGGTTCTCATTCTCACATGCATTTCTCTTTCTCACACACACAGGCTCTCACTGGCACATGCTCTCTCTCATACAATCATTCATACACAGGCTCTCACTGGCACATGCTCTCTCTCATACAATCATTCATACACACAGGTTCTCACTGGCACATGCTCTCTCATACAATCATTCATACACACAGGCTCTCACTGGCACATGCTCTCTCATACAATCATTCATACACACAGGCTCTCACTGGCACATGCTCTCTCATACAATCATATACACAGGCTCTCACTGGCACATGCTCTCTCTCATACAATCATTCATACACACAGGCTCTCACTGGCACATGCTCTCTCATACAATCATTCATACACACAGGCTCTCACTGGCACATGCTCTCTCATACAATCATTCATACACACAGGCTCTCACTGGCACATGCTCTCTCATACAATCATTCATACACACAGGCTCTCACTGGCACATGCTCTCTCATACAATCATTCATATACACAGGCTCTCACTGGCACATGCTCTCTCTCTCTCTCTCACACACACACACACACAGGCTCTCACATGCTGTCTCTGCAAACATTCAGGTCCTCTCTCTAACTCACCTCATACACGCACTCTACGGGCCCTCAGCCTCTCTCTCACCTCTGGGCCTCCTCTTCGCGGGTCGCCGCAGGATGGGCTCTGCAGCGGCCCTGATCTTCTCGGGCCGCGGCAGCCCTGCTACCGGGCCTCTTCCTCTTCTTGGGCCGCTGCGACTTGGGATTCGCAGCGACCCGCGGCGGCTCCTCCTCTTCTGCACGCGCTGATTCGCTTCCTCCTTCCTGCCCACGCGGCTCCGGCAACGTTTACTTCCGGGGCCGCACAGGCAGGAAGGAGGAGCATCAGCGCGTTTGAACGCGATCTTGTCTTGAGCCTCATCACTGCGACGCATGAGCCTCCCTGCGCCCGGGGGCATTGGTGGAGGGTAGGGGGAAACTAAAAACACATTTAAAGGCTCGGCGCAGCTGAAAAAGAAAAGGCTTGGCGCAGCCGATAAAAAAAAAAAAAAATCCTGATAGTCCTCGAAACGCTGTGCGTTTCAGCCAAAACGGCTCGGCGTGTCACCTCTGACACGCGTGTCATAGGTTAGCCATCACTGTTCTAGAGTGATTAGAGAATGGATAGCTCAGCTCTGCAGATCATCAAGACCAGAGAACTATAACACACTATCCCCTCTTTCCCTTATACCCCCTTCCAAAGCCAGTTTGATTCCTTCAGTCTCCCTCTCACTTCCATTCCCCACCATCCCCCTTCATTTACCTCCTCCCCTGAACCCCTCACAAATTATGGTTCCCTCCCCCCAGTCAACAAACCACTCACTTACCCTGGTTCCCTCCCCCACTCCAATTATTCACTCACTCACTCCGCCCCCCCCCCCCCCCCCGCAGGCGATGCCTGGATCATTCCTCTCTTCCTTCCCCCCTTAACAGTGATACCTGGTTCATTTACTCCCTCTTCACCATATATGTGGAACCAATAGCCTCGTTCAACCAACGCGATATCGTGACTTTTGACGCTTTCTGACCCTTTTTTTGCACCACTCCATAGCACAAAAAGGTGATCAAACAATCTGAAACAGTGATCTCTAGATATTGCAACAAAGCCCTCCAGACGTCTTAATTCCTTTGCATAAGGCATACCACTCTCCAAATTTGTAAAGGCTGGAAGCTCCACTGACTGACTTAAGTGGAACGCTGAAACGATCTTCGGCAGTAAAGACTGAACCATCCTCAGAGAGACTCCAGAATCTGAAACCCGCAAAAAGAGTTCCCTATACGACAAGGCTTGAAATTCAGACACCCTTCTGGCTGAATAAATCGCCACCAAAAAACTACCATCAGAGTCAGATCCTTTATGGTGGCCCTCTTAAGAGGCTCAAATGGTGCTCATGCCCCGAGGACCAAGTTAAGGCTCCAAGAAGGGCACACCTTACGAAGAGGGGGGTAAAAATGCTTAGCCCCTCAGAGAAAATGTACCACATCTGGATGCACAGCCAGAGTTGATCCATGAATCTTGCCCTGCAAGCAGCCCATGGCCGACACCTGCACTCTCAGGGAACTAAAGGACAAACCTTTCCTTATGCCTCTCTGCAAAAAGGCTAGAATCTGCGTCACCGATGCTCTCAGAGGATCAAACCCCTGCTCCGTTCACAAAGACTCTCTCCAAACCCGGAAATACACCAAGGAAGTAGATGTCTTGCGAGCTCGCAACGGAGTAGAAATAACATCCTCCTTTCTTCCTTAATTACCTCCTTTCAAAAGCCAGGCCACTAGACAAAAGCAATCCGCTTGATCTGAAAATATAGGACCCTACTGTAGAAAATGTGGTAGATAGCCCAGCCTCAGGGGGCTGTCCACTGCTAGACAGACCAGATCCACAAACCTAGGCCACTCGGGAGCCACAAGAATCACCTTTCCTGGGTTGACCTCTATTGTCCTTTCAACCTTGCCCACCAGAGGCCATGGAGCAAACACGTAGATCAGAACATATTGTGGAAAAGGAAGCACCAGGGCATCGATCCCTTCCACTTCGTGCTTTCTTCTGCAACTGAAGAAACGCAGCGCCATGGCATTCCTATGGGTTGCCATCAGATCCATATGAAGCATGCCCCATCTGAAAGAAATGAGGGTCATTGCTTCTTCCAATAGCTCCCATTCTCCAGGATCCAATTGTGTTGGCTGAGGAAATCCACTTGCACATTGTCAGACCCCGCTATGTGCGAAGCTGCTATCAAGGCCAAATGATGATGCTCCGCCCAGGACATTAGCATCTCTGCTTCCTGAGCAACCGCTTGACTCTTGGTACCTCCCTGGCGGTTGATGTAGGCCACCATCATCGCCTTTTGCAAAAGAGGAATAAACTCCTGCAGAGCCAACCACACCGCTCTCGTCTCAAGATGATTGATGGAGGATGCTTCCTCCACCAACCATTGGCCCTGCACCAACTGGGACTGACACACAGCCCCCCAGCCAGAGAGACTGGCATTGGTAGTCACCATCATCCATTAAGGCACCTCGAGGTCCACCCCGCGGCACAAATGATCCCCGGCCAAGCCACCACAAAAGACTGCGAACTCTGTAAGCAGTAGTGGAAGTTGAAACTGCTCTGAAATCGGATCCCACCGGGATAGCAACACTTTCTATAAAAGTCTCATATGAACAAATGCCCATGAGACCAGCTCCAATGTCGAGGCCAAGGAACTGAGGACCTGCAAGTAATCCCAGACCCTGCGCACTTGGGCCTCCAACAGGTTCTGCACTTGAGCCTGTGGCTTGACAATCCTCTCCTCTGTGAAAAAGACCTTCCCCACATTGGTATCGAAGCACACACCAAAGAACTCCAGAACCTGCAAAGGAGAAAGGTGGCTCTTGGATAGATTGACTACCATCCCAACAATCTCAGGCATTGCAACACCACTTCCACCACTCGTTGGCAAAGGTCTTCCGACTTCGCCTGGTTGAGCCAGTCATCCAGAAACAGGTAGACCAGCAGGCCCTTCTTTCTGAGGGCTGCCGCCACCATCACCTTGCTGCAGGTCCTCGGGGCTGTTGCTAGTCCGAAGAGAGCACAAAATTGAAAATTCCTCCCCAGAATCATAAACATGAGGAACCGCTGATGATCCGGATGAATCCCTATGTGCAGATATGTCTCAGTCAGATCCAAGGATGCCAAGAACTCCTCGCTTCTCACCGCTGCTATGACGGAACTCAGAGTCTCCATCCAGAAACAGGAAACCTTGAGAGCTAGATTTACCTTCTTCAAATCCAGAACTGGACAAAAAGTTAATTCCTTTTTTGGCAACACAAAATAGAATAACGCCTCATCTCTTGCTCGTCCCGGGGGACGGGAACAATGGCCCCCAGTCGCTGTATAGTCTGCTGAACAATCAATTTCTCCTCCAAGGCACAAGGGTACACCATAAACAGGTTTCTGAGTGGCCAAGCAAATTCTAAAGCATAGCCTTGTCCTATCACTCGCTTAGAACCCATTAGTCTGACGTGATTTTGGCCCACTCCTCATAAAAATGAGTCAAATGGCCCTCGATGACAGGGACTGAAGAGTGGGCCGGTCTTGCCTCATTGCGCAGGATTGGCTCCACCAGTACCTTTGCCGGAGCAGTCTTGGTTTGCTCTGCGCCCATGAAATGGCTGGTTCCAGGACTGCAACCTCTCCGAGGTCTGCCTTAGGCCAACATCTGGAGTCCTGCTCTGATGGAAACGCCTTTGCCCCAAAAACGAGAGCATGCTGGGAGAAATATTTTGGACCCTTTTGTCTTGTCCTCCGGAAGCTTGTGCACTTTGTTATCTCCCAGATGCTTTAACAGCTGTTTCAAGTCTTCCCCAAACAGAAGTTTGCTCTTAAAAGGCAACGCTCCCAGCTGAGCCTTTGATGAAACATCCACTGACCAGTTTTGCAACCAAAGAAGCTTCATAACAGAAACCACAGACATCATTGTCCTGGAAGAAGTGTGAATGAGGTCATGCAAAACATCCACACCATGAGCTACCGTAGCCTTCATTTGCTCTGCTTGTTTGGATTCCTGGGGTAATATATCTCTGGCACTCTGCAACTACTGCACCCATCTCAAACCAGCCCAAAGCATAAAGCTGCTGCACACAGCTGCATGGATGCCCAGAACAGATGTACTTCGAGCTTCCTGTCCTACAAATCCTTAAGAGCTGCTGTGCCAGCTACTGAAATGGTGGTCCTTTATGAATTGCTGAGACCGAAACATCTACCTTTGGTACCTTCAAGAGCTCCAAAGTGCCTTTGGGCAGAGGATAACGCTGATCCATGGCCCTGCTAACCTTAAGGCCAGGCTCCAGAGTATCCCACTCCTTGACCATCAGCTCTTTAACCAACCTGTGAAAAGGCAAAGTCTTAGCTGGACCCCTCAAGACCGGTCATGAATAGATCCACTTCCTCTAGGTCAGCCTGCTCTTGTGGAACGGTTATTCCTAACTCCGCCAAGACCAGCAAGATCAGGGGCCCGAGTTCCTCCCTTTGAAATAGGTGAACCACCTTGGGATTGTCGCTTTCCATCGTCGGGACCTTTCCTGCGTCCTGTTCCGGATCCTGCAGCAAGAGAGAAGGATCAGTATCGTGAGAATCATCCCCAGATAGCAAGCCCCGATCAGACTCCTCTGAGGAACCCTCCTCAGTGGCCCCTGATCCAGAAGGACCAAGGCCCCTCAGAATCCTAGTGGCCCCTGAAAATCTGGACTTCTTTCTGGGTGGGGGGGGGGGGGTGTTTCAGCCATCTGCCGCTTAGGAATGGGTCGCTCCACGGCCTGGTGGGCCAAAACGTTTTGTGCATCAACAAAACAAATTCTGGCCAAAAGGAGGAGGAACCCTCCCAATCCTCTTCCAGATTATCTTGATCCTCTCCTGACTGGCTCCCATGGGTCCCCCTGAGCCTCCACTGTAGAGAAATCAGACAGAGAAAGCACAGGTGTAAGATCCCTGCCCCCTGCGGCATTCTGTGCCTTTGCCGCAAATGACTCCAAAATAACCGCTGTGCCCACGCCCAGCGAGAACAGACCCGAGCTGTGATGAAGATGCCACTGCAGTCCCCCCAGATTTGCCCTCCCCACCAGAGAGGCATTGGTGACAATGGCCGGCTTGAGCGAGGCGCGTGGCACTCTCTCCACATGCGGCGCATCGGCAGGCATGCGATATGGCCCAGCCTGACTCCGACCACGCGGCACATGTTGGAACAGGATAATAGAAGTTCACCGCCTGACCGGAGCCTTTCTGCCACCGACAGCACCAAAAACAAGAAAAAACATGCTCCCTGATTTCTTTTTCCCTGTCTCACTCTGTTTTTTTTTGTTTGTTTTTTTTTAACTTTACAAAACAGACAGACAGCAAGCTTATCTGAAGGGTAGCAGGGGCTTCTCCCAGACTTCTGAAGGTGAGAGAACTGGACCACCAGCTTTCATCCCTGGTGTGGATCAGCGAACACTCAAGGGTCCCCAACCCCTGCTTATCCTCCTCTTAAACCAGGAGGGATGGTCCCACCAGGACCTGCCAACCTCTTGGGAGGGAATTCCTCCAATACAATCCTTTTTCTTTTCCTCTAACATCTTTTTCTTTTTCCTTAGGTACAAAACTGCAGGTTTTGCACCTCCTCCTTCAGCTGCTGGAGACAGAGAAATACTGAGAAGCTGCAGGTGGCACACCGGGTTAAGAGGCAGTGCCTGCAAAACTTTCTCTGTCTCCATCTGCTAGAAGAGAGGCACAACCCAGAAGTCTGGACTGATCTGGGTATGTACTGGGAACAAACTCCAATCTCTTAGGCTCCTGGACAAATCTTAAATACATTGACATAAGTAGTGCTGAGTTTCTACTGACATTTGCAACTGTCAGGCTAGATAAGCACAGATCAAAGAATTAGCAGAAAGCCCAACTTTAAGAAGGCAGATCAGTAGTAGCAGAAAATCCTGGGCAAAGTTCCCAGAACACTATAACCATGAAGTTATTGGCAAACAGACTAGAAAAAAATATAGAAAAAGGCAGCATCTTTACTTTAAAAAAAGAAAATGCATTGCCACTTATATACCAAATTAGTTTATAGCTAATATTTACACATTTAAATATAAGCAGACATATAACTATAATTTAGATATAACTGTTTCTTAAATAACTATAATTATATATTTGAATAGCAAGGCAAAAGCAAGGCATTATGACATTATATCCATGTATCTGAGATCCATGAATTCTAATAGTTAAATCTTACTGAGAATATGACAACTTATATACACTGGATACTGAAATCATGTGCTTTATAGTGTAGAATACTTCTATATATAAATATGAGAGCATATTACAATATACCAATATTGAAAAAGATATATCAATTTTAATTCTATTGCTTTTACAGTTTTAAATACGATATACACACTAAAGCCTTGGTACTTTAGTGTGAAAATTCAATATCTAAATTCTTGTGTTTATATAGTTCATGTGTTTCTGAGCTGTTGAGACTATGAATCGTCAACAAATAAAATAGTATAAAAATGGAGAGATGTAAGGGCTCGAGGCTGCCACTTTGACTTATGGTAAATCCGAGACCAGACTAGCAAAATTAACTTGTATATGGTAAGACAAATCATTTTTATCTATTTTCTGTATCAAAGATTAGGCTTTACCATAATATAATTTCCTCATGTAAAATATATATTCTTTTTTTTTAAGAATATCTGACTTGAGTTGCTCTGATCTTATAAAAAATAATTAATAGTTCTCACCAACACATTATTTCCAACGAGCACTGATGTGTTAAACTTATATTACATGGGGATCTAAGGAGAGGGAGTAACCTATAAGAGAACTCCTTATTAATGTTTCCCTCACTTATTTCTGCCCATCAGATCACAGCCAAGATAGTGTATGAACTAACTGCTGCCAACTAATCACCATCATGTTATCAAGAAACACTTCACAAGAGGTAGAAAGTGGGATCTGATCCACATGTATGTTGAAATCACCCTAAACAACTGCAGCATTCAAATTAATGTTAGACCCCAGTAACAGTTCAAAGAGGTAAAGAATTATGAGATAAAAGTCCAAGGGGACAATATAGCAAGCATTCATAGTAGGTAGAAGATGTTAACTCCAAAAGCACATTTGGAGAAAAAGTATCTACATGCACCTACACAATCTAAGGGAATGCTTAGATACTATTGACAAGCCCCCTTTCCACCTACAAGACTGAAGCTGTGAAACTATGGCATAATCTTCTGGTCAAATCCAATTCAAGATAACAGTTATCAGTATTGGTTATTTATGACTCAGTTATACAAAATCAGGAGACAAATCATAAAGCAGCTCATATATTGTAACAGATTTCATGGTAACAAATTGGGCATTTACTAATAGAATCGATAAAGTACAAAGCAGAGAATATTCCAATGACTGCCATAAAATAGGGATCAAATGAGAAGCACTATACCTTAAATCACAGCATTTGTGAAGGGGGAAGATCTCTATATCTGCCATGTCCAATTATCACTGGAATTGGATAAACTGCCATCATATATAATAGACAAATAATTCAAAGTAAGATCAGAAAAGGCACAATGTACACAAACTTGTGAACAAAGGAGCATTCCTTTGTGCACGCATGCCTCCGGTCCAAACAGGCCCTTATACCAAGCCCCTAATGACATCAGCAGGGGGAGGAAAATGGGAAGATCTACAGGCTCCGGGGTTGCAGATAGCAGGGGAGACTCAGACGATGTTAGGCTTTCTCCAAGATGTACCGCTGATAGACAGGAGTCTATCGAAACAGTCTCTCTAAGAAGTATGCAAACTAGGCAGGTGTTCCAGTGTCCACTAAGGCCTTTATACCAACCTATGATGTCATCAGCAGGGGGGGGGGGCCAGAAGATCTAAATCCACGTTCTGGGGCTGCAGATAATAGGAGGGGAGGACTCCATGACTATGTTAGGCTCGCTCCAAGATGTACCGCTGATAGCAATAGTGTAACAATAGGAAATACAGTCAGACAATTATGCTGAGAGGACTGTTTTTTCTTTTTATAAACTGGGTCATAAAATAGATGTAAATAATTGAGGTGATTTTCTGAAAGGTTTTGACCTTTTCAAGAAGAATAGCAGGGTTCTTCTATAATCTAAAGTAGGAAGAGTTTCTTCAGCTTTGTTGGAATGAGATTCTGGAAAATATGTATAAGGATTGTGGACCTTTGTTGCTGTGGGGAGACTGACTCAACCTAGAGGGAAGGCTCTTTAGATCCTCTCTGACAGCTAGGCTGGAGCGAGACTGGTCTAGAGATTCACCTATACCAGCCCCTTTCCTCTTAGGTTGAGCCCTCGGGGTCCAGGGGCCAGCAGGACTTAGAAATGAGTTTCATGAAGTGTAGTAATATGAGCAGACCCGGTCAGAAGAGGGCGAGAACAGTCGATGTCCAGGCAGGCAGAGGTCAATCCAAAAGGCAGGGCAGGAACATGGATCAGCAATTCACCACTGCAAAAAGCAAGCAACCCATTGCTGAGGTGGTGATCTGTTGCATGGCTGGGGTTTAAATACCCAGCCGTATGATATTACCCTGCGCCAGGAGGAGCAGTTCCCACTGCAGGGCCTAGAAAGGCAGGTGCACCCATATCTAGGGAGAAGCCCCTGAAAGAATGGCAGCGTGCAGCATCAGTGGTGAATGTACTATCTGGCTTTCAATACCCATGCTCTGAGTGGTCGAGACTGAAGGTTGGGGAAGTAATCCATTGTACGGTATTGGGAATATCTAAAGACAAACTGATTGAGCAATAGCCAGTCTCTGCAGCCGTGAAAAACAAATTTGACAAGGTCAAAAAGGAGCTAGAAGGATCATTTTCCCTTTGTCCTCTCTCAACTTGAAAGTTATTTTGATATGAGAGGAACTGGTGGAAATGTATACATCATTCCTTAGTTCTATCAAATAAAAAAAAAACCCATCTTATGCTAGGGAGTTGAGTGCTAGTCTTTTTAAGAAGTAGAATGGAAGCTCATGGTTGAACAGAGCTGCAAAAATGTCTATTCGTGGTACATCCCAGAAGCGGAACTAGGGAGCATTCAGTGAAGTTAGCAAGTAGCACATTTAAAACAAATTGAGAAAATTTTCACTCAAAGCACAATTAAGCTCTGGAATTTGCTGTCAGAGGATGTGGTTAAGGCACTTAGTGTAGCTGGGTTTAAAAAAGGTTTGAATAAGTTCCTGGAGAAGTCCGTAAACTACTATTTATCAATAGGGAATAACCACTGCTTGATGCTAGAATTAGTAGCATGGGATCTATTTAATGTTTGGATACTTGCCAGGTACTTGTGACTTGGATTGGCAACTGTTGGAGACAGGATACTAGGCTTGATGGACCCTTGGTCTGACCCAGTATAGCATATCTTATGTTCTTACACAACTGCAGACAGTATGAGAGAGCAGATGGTTCTGGGGACACTGCAGATTAGATTATTTTCTTAATCATACAACTGCAATCCTAAATAACTTTTTTCACTTAATTACTGTCTTGAAAAGTTTCTATTTAAGGACAGTAGCTAGCATTTAATCTACAAAATGCTCCTCAGTTCCTTTCTGTATTTTAAATACAGGAAATATGGAATATGATAGAAGTTCCTTTCAGTCCTTATCTGCCAATCTACCTATTGCAATACATGATATACCTCACGATCCATGGTTTTCTCTCTCTCTTCTGGCCTTATTCCATGTTTTCTTGAATTCTGTTACTGTTTTTGAATGTTTATATCATGTGTCACTAAATCCATTACAGAGACCATAGGACCGACAAATTATATAAGATATGCCAATCTGGTAGGAACAGATATACCAATCTGGTAGGAACCACCTTCATATGTTACTCATGGAGTACTATAGACTTTGTAGACTAGGTACAATATTACATCCCACACTGTACCTGGTTGTTAAGTAAACAGATCAATTTTCAAGAAGTTCAGTTTGGTTCCAACCTGACCAGAAAGATATTAGAACAACACAGGAAAGGAGATGTCAACATGACTAGACAAGGTTCAGATTCTGATCTACCCACAAACCTACCTATCAATATATCGTCTGGCTTCCACGTTGTCCAGAGCCATAACTACTACATCTTGCTGGCTGTAGAACTTGTCCCCATAAATGTTCTCTGTGGCTGGACACACTTTGTTAAGATGCGGCTCTATCTTTAACTGCGGGTTGATGCTAAGCGTTACTGTGGCTGCTGTCATACTCTTCGGTTTCTAATTTTTGGGAAAAATGATGCATTTATTACAAAAATATTTAGTGCACAAAATACAGATATCATATATATAGTGATAGTTTATACCATAGAACTAAAGGAAAATTGGATATTACATGCTAATTTTCGTTCCTGTAGTACCACAGATCAGTCCACACTCCTGGGTTTTACCTCCTTGCCAGCAGATGGAGTCAGAGAAAGTTTCACCAACTCAGTACCTAACCCAGTGTGCCACCTGCAGTCCCCTCAGTACTGACCTATACCCAAGCCAAGATGATAGCAGTAACCATAAATTCTAAGCAAACTTCTCCCCTCCAAGGTGAAATTGCCCAAAAAATGTGAAGGTGAAGACAATGGAAAACTTGTTCCACAAATTTAACATATGTGATCTGCATTGAAAACCTCCAACAACTCCACACTATATACAAAGCAACAGTACGAGCGGTGGACCCACCAGTAAATGGCGGATCTCTGGACCGATCTGTGGTAATATAGGAACAAAAATTAGCAATTAAGAACCAATTTTCCTTTCCCTGTATGTACCCAGATCAGTCCAGACTCCTGCGATATAACTAAGCTCCCCTTAACTTGGGTGGGACCTGGAGAGTTCCACTCATAGAACACTCACCAAAGCACATGGAAGCGAGAGCCCTGACATCCAAGTGAAAACTTATCTAAAGTATGCAATGACTTCACAGTAGCCGCCCAGCAAATTTCATGTGGAGGCACCCGTTGTGACTCAGCCCAGTAAGTCGCCTGAGAATGTGTCGAGTGCGCCCCTAAACCCCCGTGCAGCAGGCACCCTTTAGAAATTAAAGTCGACTCAATCACTGCCTTCAGCCACCACACAACTGTAGCCTTAACTTCTTTGTACCACTCCACAGTACAAACAGCTGATCCGATCTACAAAGAGGTGATTTGATCTATGGAAATCATAAGTGACCTTTAGATATCTCAATAATGATTGCCTCCCATCTAAGAACCTAAGCTTCCTTGCATGAAGCTCCACTGTCTAAGATGGAACTCTGAGACTACTCTCAGGCAGAAAGAAGGAACCATGTATAAAGATACCCCCGAGTCAGACATTTGTAGGAAGGGATCTCAACAAAACAGCACCTGGCGCTCCGAAATTCTCCTTACTCAACAAATAACCACCAAGATAACCACTAAGATTCAAGTCCTTATTCGTAGCTGTCTTTACTGGTTCAAACCTAGCCCTTAGCCTCACACAATCCTGTAAGGACTAAATTCAGATTCCATGACGGACAAATGCTCCGCACCTGACAACGCAAATTCTTAGCTCCCCAAAGGAACCCTATAACATCCAGATGTGTGGACAAAGGATACTCTTGCACCTTACCCTGGAAGTAACCCAATGTTACTATGTGGACTCTCAGAAAGTTAAAGGCCAGTCCCTAGACCAGAATCTTTCTGTAGAAAAGCCAAAATATGCAATACCATAGCCTAAACTGGCTGAGGCTGTACTCTGCAAACAGCAGATCAGGACTTGAAGATCCTACAAATTCGCACATACGTCTAGGACATAAAAGGTCGCCTAGACTCCAATAAGGTGGAAATAACCACTTCAGAATATCCCCTCCAAATCAGT